>NC_056743.1:636250943-636550943 GCF_019279795.1 Protopterus annectens
ACTGATACTACCACCAGCTCATGCAGAACAGGCTTCAGTTTAATGTCTCATCTGCAGGAGAACACACTAAAGAATGTGGTACCCCCCTTATGCCGCATTGCAATGCATGTCCCCCCTCTGTTTTTGTGGGTTTTCTCTGGACATTCCAGTTTCTTCCCACATTCCAAAGGCATGCAGTAGGTAGACTGGGCGCTCTAAATTAGCCTTGTAAAGGTGTTTGGTATGAGACAATAACTGCAGAAGGACTAACTATCAAGTGATGTGAACATTTGCTGTGGGTGATTGCCATTGTTGAAGTGACACCTTGACCCCATGTGCAAAAATGGGAAAAGGAGATTGTGGATGAATGAGGTTTTCTTTAAGATGAGTGCATCTTTGGTTTTGGTTAGTTTGTAATTGATTTCAGCAAAACATGGTTAATATTCATGTAATATGGAACATCTATACATCTGGGTGTAACACTTTGATAGACAAACACTTTGCGGGGCAAGACACAAATTGTGTGGGTACAAGAGATTTTTCAAAGCTTGTATTCAGTCAAGGCTGTCAGGAAACTGGTAGCAAATTTGATGACTTTGTCTACTATATTTCTTTTCCTGTGTTTCTTCAGTTTTGCTGTAGTCCTACTTCAGCCACATATTTTGCCATCATCAGTAACTGTCAATCTTTCTGTTGTTCTGCATTCTATCATTTCATTTTATTTATTTATTTAGATTTGTTTACCAACTGGGCCAGATGCCCATTTTCAGTGGAGGGAGAAAAGCTGCACAGAAATATAAGCAATATGCAATAATTAGATAGTACAATCGTGTACATACAGTAAGATGCCGAATACACATCATCTAGTTAGTCTATACCAAGTAGTATTCAATACAGTTTTATAGTAGGTACAGGTTCAAAAAGTAAAACACAAGCATTTCAGTGAAGATCGCTGTGAGAAAAAAATAATAGTGTGTACATATTAAATAAGAGTTATGAACAAATGAGATTTCCCTTATATATATATATTTTTTGAGTAATAATAAATACTGAGGGGAGGAAGAAAATGAGGTAAGGCGTGTACAGTGTGTTGAGAGACTTCTAGATATCTTGTCAGTCAGGTTTGGCACATGAGTGATGCCAGTTCTTGGATAGATGTTCAAAGAGTAGTTGTTTGAAAACTGGTAGATTCAGGTGTATTTTGGAGGGTCTGGGGTAGAGAGTTCCATGATTTGGCTATTTGATTTGAGAATAGGGCTTTACCCTGAGTGTTGTTAGCTTTGTTTACTGTGAGAAAGTTTCTGTCTGCAGATCTTAGACTTAATGGGCATGACTAGGCAACAACAAGTTCCTTGAGGGGATGGACAGCTGTCAGGATGGAAGATGATATTCTGTGTGAATTTAAATGGTAGAGATGGAGAAAGTTAGGTAGCGCAAGCCAATTTAATTTATGTAGAGCAATACAATGGTGGGTTTGGTAGGGAAAGTTGGCTGCAAAATGGGCTATTTTGTTGTAGCAAGTTTCCAATTTGGTTAAGTCTGACTTTTTTTAAGTTGGTAAAGGGGGGGCATATAGGAGTGTAGAGAGAAGGAAGGTTCTGGATATGGATAGTCTGGTGTTCTCAGTGAGGAATGGCTTGCTTCTGTACAGTGAGCCAAGCTTGATGTGAACTTTCTTAATTGTGACGGCTATGTGTTGGTCAAATCTGAGTTTGTTGTCAATTGTCATGCCAAGAAGTTTTGTTATGCTCAACTGGTTAGATGGTTGGATGGTTATGTTGTTGTGTTGTTGGCTGAGAGAATGGTGAAAGGAGTGGTGGTTGGTGATTGTTTGCTACTGGTAAATAGCATTAACTGTATCTTTTTGGGGTTGAGGATTAGTTGTGATTTACTTAGATATGTTTGCATATCATTAAAAGCTTGTTGAGCTACTATTTGGGGGTCTGCTAAGGTATCTGCTGAGCAGATTAAAGCTGAATTGTCCAGATACTGATCTGCTTTAGCATATGTTGTGGATGAAGCTAGATCATTAGAGAAGATGGTGAAAAGAAGAGGTCCTAGTATGGACCCTTGGGGGACTCCAACCAAGACAGGCAGAAGTGGTGAGAGTTTGGATTTCCATTGTACTGCTTGTTGTCTGTCAGAAAGACAGCTTAGGAACCAGGAGATGGAAGTCTTTGATAGATTTAGTGAGGCAAGAGTACTTGGGAGACAATGCTGAATACTTTTGACATGTCTAAGAAGATTGATGCTACTTGCTGGCTTGAATTTCTTAGTTGGTAGATAGTGTTAGAGAAATTCATTAGGGCTGTGGTGGTGCTGTGTTTTGGTCTGAAACCATGTTGGGAGAGAGAGATAAGGTTGTGAGATAACAGGTATTGTAATAATTGAGTGTGGATACATTTTTCCAGAATTTTGACACAGGGGAAAGGATGGTTATGGGTTTGTAATTGTTTGATTTTGTTGATGTCCCTCCTTTATGTAGAGGGGTGATATAGGAAATTTTCCATAATTTTGGGACATATTGTTCTGCTATAGACCTATTTACCAGAATGGAGATAGGCAGAGCTATGGCA
The DNA here is from genome assembly GCF_019279795.1 of Protopterus annectens. Classification (NCBI taxonomy): domain Eukaryota; kingdom Metazoa; phylum Chordata; order Ceratodontiformes; family Protopteridae; genus Protopterus; species Protopterus annectens. The sequence continues at coordinate 636,253,499 of NC_056743.1, forward strand.
TCAGCTGAAAGTTTGAGGTACTCATTGGGGATTTGGTCAACTGCTAAGGAATAAGGTTTCAGTTTTTTCAGCATTGTTCTTATGGTGGTAGTTGGGACAGGTTTGAGGTCAAAAGAGTTGTTAGTTTCCACATTAGGTGGAAGTGACGGTGGGGTGGAATTGTTCCCTGTAACTAAGGAGAGGATGGTGTTTATAAAGTAGGTGTTGATTTATGAGGCAATACTCATGCTTTGGTTATTGGTTGTTGGTTCTGGGGTTGTAGCTCTACCTGGGTGGAGGAGTGAGTTAATTGCTTGCCAGAACCTTTTGGGATTGTTTTCATATTTGTTTTGCATAGTTGTATAATATTTTTTTGTCTAGTTTGAGTTGTTTTTTGTTTGATTGCAGAGCTGATGGTATGCTTTTTTATTGTCTTTTGTTTTCTGGTATTGAAACCAGGTTTTGTCCCTTAGTTGTTGAAGTCTAATGGTTTCTTTTGATATACAGAACAATCTCTTATTTTTAACATGACATGTACGAGTTGGTGCTAAGCTATTTAGAACAACTAGAAATGTGTCATTGAAGTATGTTATGGCTTGGTCAAGTTGTAGATGATGGAGTGGTGTCCAGTTGCATTTATTGAGCATGTCTACAAATGCTTCATTGGAGAAGTTTTTGGTATTTCGTACAACTTTGTAAACTATGGTTCTGGGTGGGTTGAGCTGATGACGGATTAAGTAGGTAGGTCTATGGCCACTTAAATTATTTGGAAGGCATCCAGAGAGATAGTTGTGGGTGGTACTCTTGATAAGGGACCAGTCTAAGATAGATTCCATTTCGCTCTTTTTATCTGTTCATTTGGGGAATTGGATTGTTTGGGAGAAACCATGTAGATTTATTAAGGTAGAGGGGTTATCACCAGTGCAAGTGTTCCAGTCTAAGTTGAAGTCACCTGTAATAATGGTTTCATGGGTGTAGGTTGAGGCTGTCCTACCTATGAGTTCCTCAATGGCAGTGGGAGTATTATTGGAAGGTATGTCAGTGGCTATTATGGTGATATTTTTCTTTGGGTTGAATCTGAGCTGTTACCATGACTTCCAAGTTATCATAAGGGTATTTGATGGGTAGATAGTCTACACTTAAGTTATCTTTGTAGAAGATTGCAACCCTGCCACCCTTTTTCCTGATCCTGTCTAACCTGTGTACACTATAACCATGTGGGAGTATGTCTGGGTCTCTTATATGGGGTTTTAGCCAAGCTTCTGTTGCTACAAGAATGTAATATGTGTCAGGAATCTACCATTTTCTCTTTGGAATGATGTTTCTTTTGGCTTTATGAAAAAAACGAAAAAAAAGAAAAGGAAAAGCAAAAGCTTCACCTTAGTGATGATTTACACTTTAGAGTACAGCAACAAAAACGTGATTATTCAGTAAAGCATTAAAACTTGCAAAATACTTTAAAAGCTTTTTTTGTGAGGGAAGGAGCTTTAATCTCTTTCACTCTATAAAATGGGGGCTAACTCTACCACATCTATGCAAATCATGCATTATAACTTTGTGATTGCTGAGAAAGGATTATTATGTGAGATCTTCTTAGCATACATACCTGAGTAGTTACAGTTTCTGATCCCATTTTAAGTACAGAACACTACTGCCATGAGCTTCTGCTTGGCAATCTTTCGTTTTATTGAGGTTCCCATCCTTTTTTTCTACAATTTGTTTTTTCTCCATACATAAGACTTCATTTGAGTCCTTATTCCTTACTTACTGTACTTGGCAGGTTTCTCATGTTTCCTAGCTTTAAAGGCTGAGGCTGACTGAAGCACATAGCTTTATATGCACCCTTTTGTAACTGTAAACTCCTATATGTGCTGCCTTCCATATTAGAGTTACCTGGGTAGTGAGCATACTATAACAAGACTGTTATTTCCAAGTAGACTTTTCACTTTTAATTTACCATTCTGCCTCTATACCATTGAAGTCTGTTTCTAGAATAATCCATTCCTTCAATAGTCATACTTCCAACAATGCTTCTAAAATGTCATTTTCCATTTTGAATTTCCAGTGGGTTGCTCTCAGTTCCCTTCTGAAAGACAGAGATATGTCTTTACCTGTATGAGAAAATTATCTTTGTAGAGGTCACTAAAGGCTACTCAGTACTGGAGGCCTAAAGCCATGAGAAGTATTGGTATACTGGTAGCATCGGTATACTGGCTCCATGACGAAGCTGATAGATTGTGTGTTTAACTATGGTGTGGATGTTTGGCTGATAGTCCTCTCCATTTCTCTTGCCCATACAAACTCTCTTTTGTCCAAGTTCTATTCTTCATAGCTCTTGTAGAATTAATGCTACCTCAGCTTTAAAATGGCTAGCTAGGTAATTGCACTTGTCTGGATGAGATATTCTTGAGTAAGGTTACTTTCTCCTAGTTGGGAGCTTACATTTCAATTCACTAAAACTCGGAAAAGGTATTCTGGGCACAGCTTTACCAGGCAAGATTTCCCACTTAGCTAACAGATTTACACCACACCAGATGTTTCCTTCTGTTTTGAAGATAAAGCCAAGGGTATATGGTTACCTTTCTCAGTCACTTTCATTAGTGACTTTTCTTCTGACTAGATAAACTGCACGCATGCAGGGTCAACAACTATGTTAAGTTTAATGACAGATAAATAAATATTGTTGTTTTAGCTTTTTGGCTACAGTTCTGTCCTACTCACCACATAACCTGAGATGTTTTCAGATTTAAACATGCATTCATGATACTTCTCCTCAATCAGTTAACCATAAATCAAAACTAAAGATGTCTTCATCAAAACTCATCTTGCCTTCTTAATTGTAGCCTTTTTACTTACAGTGTCTTCTTTGGCCCGCTTCAGTACCAATCTCCTTACAAAAATATAATCACCTTCACATAACATGTAATACCTCAGCAAAGTACTGTATCTTTCCTTATCTACAATGCCTGACATCCACACAGTGGCAAACTTTAGAAATCTACCTTACATTTCAAAAACTGAAATGCATTAAACGCTATATAAATAATAGACTTATCTATGCCACCTTTTTCTATTATAAAAAAAGAAAAAAGCCATTGGTATAGTTGGAAAAGCATTTTATGTAAAGGAGCTGCAGTATCATTTGCAACAAAAGCTGAACTGTAGCATTATTTCAGATGGTTAGATTATTATACACAATGCTTTTTATATAGGAACAAGTTTATATTGATGTCAATTTTTCTTTACTGTGTTAAGTAAGGAAGTGCTTCAGAAAGAGTTAGTCATTGTTTTGTGCAAGACAGACACATTTTTTTAAATCTCATTTTTATAATTTTCAAAGACTTGCTATCATCAGGGGCCATAATTTTAATGAAAAGTCAAATAAATAAATAAATAAATAAATAAATAAATAAATAAATAAATAAATAAATAAATAAATCAATCAATAAATAAATAAATAAATAAAGTGACATAATGCTGTAAAGAGGGAGAGGTGCTGGGCAGCTAGAATAGTTAAAGAAGCAATGAGTTATAGACAGGGAAATTGATGTACAAATAGAGAAAGTGAAATAATGTTTGTGGCCTAAAAAAAGCTTTAATAATATTTCTACAAATATTCTATTAAGCCTTGAAAAAATGTGTAGTCAGAAGGAAGAATGGGCAATGTAAGGAATTAGGCCAAAAAATAGGGGGAATAGGTGAGGCTAAAGACATATCTGGCAATGTTAAGCATGTTGAAAAAAATAATAAATGGTGAAGGGACACATAAGCAGGGCTAACCTATTGAAGGGCAAAGATTGAAAGCTTGAGCTTCAAGTGCCCAAGGTTCAATCGGCTGATAATCGGAGTTCCTCCATAGTAAATCACTATTGCTGAGTTACACTGGCAGTGATGCCCTTTTTGGTGAATTTCCCCCTTGTTCTAGTTGGTGTGACCATGGATTTGGAATTTATAAGGTGTGGGGTAGGGCTTTCCCCTCTGCATAAAAACAGTTAAAAATTTTTTCAGCAGGATTTTTTTTTTGGTGAATGCAGTTCAGAAATTCCAATCTTCGGTGCATTTGCTTTCATCAACTCATACTGGAAGCAGATAAGCAAACTGATGTTAATGGGAACTTGCAAACACAGCCATATGGCTAATGGCAGGGCACACATGCCCATGCTCACAGACACACACACACGCACACACACACACACACACACACACACACACACACACACACACACACACACACACACACACACACACACACACAGCATAACAGTCTAAGATACCAGATTAAGGGAACGAGCTTCATTCTTTAGTCCTGGGTCTGATTCTGTCAGATTAACTTATCACGTGCATGAAGTCATTTAATCAGAGTGTGCTTCCAGCTTGTCCCTGTAGAAACAACTGCACATAGTGCATTCATGTGGCTAACAAACAGAATTAAAAATGTAAATAAAAGTATTATCCCTTGTCTCATTCCTGTATAAACTAAAAACAGCCAGGAAAGAAAGACGAGATCCACGAAATCCTGTTATTTAGCGCTTTCGTTTTTTAATAAAAACTTCTTCAGAATATTATTAAAAAAACGAAAGCGCTAAATAACAGGATTTTGTGGATCTTGTCTTTCTTTCCTTGCTGTTTTTAGTTTATTTGTGGCTTTGATTTTCATTCCTGTATAAGATATTTTCCTCAGAGGTGGATTATGGTCAAATGGTGCCCTAGGCAAGATAATGATCACCCCCCCCCCTCCCACAACCATTCCAGTGTCACATTACTTGGCTATTTTTCCCCACTTACCATAAACACTGTTCAAACCTGTCAGTGTGCATACTGTTTTCCTCTTTATTTCTATAATGATCATGTATTTGGATTTAATTTAAAGTTTTATTTCTAATTTTATAACACAAAGACTGATAGCCATTTGCTAAACAAACAATACAGTCTCACAACAACAACAGACTTAGTATGAATGGAAAACTTGTCTAGCCTTAAAACTCAAATACATTGAAATGGCATTAAAACTTGCTTTAATTAAAAATGCATCTGCCCAGCAGTAAAAAAGTTTACCCTTGGGCTGTTTTAAACCATAAGCACCTTGCACACATTTTTATGACTATGCGTACATGCATGTATTCTTTTATTCACTTTCTTGACTGTATTAAATTGTATTACATTATAGTCCTTGTATCAATGTGTTTTAAATTGGTAGTTTTGAAAATGTTTGCAATAAGCAATGTAACAAAATGTATAAACCAGTATAATGACAAAACTACCAATTTCAGAACATTTTGACCATAAAAGGCCACTCAAACTTCTGTTATCACAATCCACCAATATCAGTCAATATGTACAATCTCTACAGAAGTAAAAATCACCTGAATAATTCCACATTAAAGAGATCTGTAACTAATGAAGAGGGTGTTACTGTCAAACAACTTTAAACTTCAGTGTTTCATTGCAAATTCAGTGCCTGCTACCATTGAAGAATGAACCGCCTATGTTATATTAAAAAATGTTTGCAAGCTGGTAATATTGCTATAGGGAATGACTGGCAAACTGACGGCAAGTTCATAGTTACTCGGCATCTCATCCAAAGGAGGATACACTCAGGAGTGGCATCCCCATCCCCCCCTTAAAGTACACTGCAGTATTAGCCATCCATCTAGATGGTGTGGGAGTAGAACCCAAGGCACTCTGCACCAAAAGGCAAGTATACTACCTGTTGTGCAACTACTACTACTACTTTCAAACTCTACTGCACAAATACTAACTTGTATTTGCTAAACAAAACACGAGCAGCAGTAAACTTCTCTTCCCTTAAAACTCACAATTCCTTGAAAATGCACTGAAACTCAAAATTCCTTTAGCAGTCTGGTAGTTGGTATGGGGGATTCAGGTGCTTGTCTCCTATAACCAAGTTCAGTGTTTGAGTCTGAGTAAATTCATTGACTAACCTGCCATCCTTAACTATGGCATTTCTTCCACACACACTAAATTCAACTTACAAATGAAGAACAGCTATGCTACTGCAAGTTAAAAATCCGGGCATGTTTATATTGCATGCATTTGTTGTATAAAAGATGCATGTGTTGTGTCTTCTTGAATGAAAAGATGCCCCTGAGACATTACAAATAAATTAATTTTTTTTTATTAATTCAAAAGTAAATGGGGAAGCCCCCTGGCCAGTGCTCTTCCACCCAGCCACCAGTCCCTAGGCAACTGCTAAGGTCACCTAGTGCTTGACCTGGCTCTGATTCCCCTGATGTACCACAAGGAGACCACTTTGCTCCTGAAGCAATTTGTTAATGCAAATCAAACAATCCCCCACTGAAGAAGAAAAATCATCCTATTCTATATAAATAATGGGAAAAACTCGTTCTTTAATACATTATAACACTGCTCCAAACTGTCGTAGAATTTTACCCACCAAATAACATATCTTGTAACCTTGTATTACCTGACTTAGTAAAATAGTTAGATATTTTCCTGTACTTCATTAAACCTACGTAATAACTTACCTTGTAACTTTGTTGTTCCCTGACTTAGTGAAATAGTTAAGTATTTTCCTGTACTTTATTAGCTTATATCTCCTTTTTCCATTCAGTGCTATCTTGTCTTTTGTCAAATTACTCTAATCCCCTCTCACTCACATCCTCAAATTCCTTACCTTGGTTATTCTGCATTATTTACTTATTTCATATTTCTTTCTTCTTACTAGTCAAACTGTTGCATTATGAGTAGTTTTTTTGTAATTCTTGTTTTTCTTCCCACTTTCTTGCTCCCCCCTCCATTTCTCGCACACTTCTAACCACCTCATCTTCTTCCCCTCCCTTTTCTGCCTGGAAAGTTTTACATTTAGTGCCCTGAGGTTCTTCTGCCTTACTTTATATCTGCTAGCAAACTGACGTACTTCATGTATGACAGTACTTCTCAGCTTTGCTCAGGAATTCTGGACAATGACAAAAATAATGGGGAACAAAGGCCCCAAATCAGGGACATTTTTGTTTCGCATGCTATTCTTATTCACATGAAAGATGACAGAACAGTAGGGTTTGCATCAACAGATGTTTTCAGATCAATAGAAGGATGAATCTCTAATGTCAGATAATATGTAGTGACTGTAATCCTCAGTGATTTACCAGAAAAATCAAAACATTGTGAGGGGTAGGATAAAAATATCATCCAAATTCAGGGACATTAGAAAGCTATGTTTATAGGTACTTTCTATACCTCTAATATATTTACTTAGCCTCCATACCTACTCCTGTGTCAGTGAATATGCTTTGTACGTTTGTATATTGCTTGCATTTACAGAGTACATCACCAAGCTAACCATTAGCATGTTTGCTTTCCTTTATATATAACAAAGCTACACATTCAGAACTGTATTCTGTGTTAAAACTATAAATGTTGAACTGCTCTTTTTACTTTGTCTAAAGCAATATATATAAAACGTGATGAACCAGTGATCATCATGCTTACAACTAACACTGTACAAATGTGGTATATATGAATTGCTTGGTTACTGCCTTTTTCCTTTTCATGGTACCCTCTGCATATTTATACAAATAAATGCATTTATGCATTTTGAGATGGTATATTGCAGAATTTTTGTGTTCATTTATTTACTTTCATTTAGTAACCAGCCAGAAATGCTGACACAAATGGACCATATTCAGGCTGAGTCCAGGGGTGTCCAATAAGAAAAATCACAGTAGAATGAAACAGCATAAATATGAGTGGAGCATCACAACATCTAAAGGTGAGTCATTGTTAAGGTTTAAGACATTTAACATTTCTAAGATACACTGAAAATAAAATGTAAAACAATAGGTAGAGAACAATAAAAAAAGTTTGGCCAATATGTGATATTTATAGCATGGGCTTTTAAATGGGTTGTGGGGGAAGCAGAGAGTGAGAAAGAGAAAGACAGACAGAGAAAGACGATGAGCTGAATAACATGTGGAGATAAGCTATACTAGGGTGGGAAGGAAGAACAGCAGTGGTTTGATTCTCAAGTGATTGATTGTCTACAGTAGCACTTAATAGGCTGCTTTTATTCTGGAAAGTACTTTTTGAGTTGCTTTCTGAATTTTTCTCCCTGGGCCTTTACTTTAAAAGGGCTTTGCCTAGAGGCACCGCTCAGTCAGCAAATGAAAATAACTAATCTGATATATGACTATTCATGCTGACCACATCACTCTGTATAGTCAAACACCAGCCAACCAGAAGCCACTGTTTTGATTTATTAGTTTTTTTCTGTTTGCCCTGCTCACTGAAGAAGAGACTGGTAGACGTTTCCCAGGAATGCATTGAAAAAGCATAGTTCTGACTCTTAAAAATAATAGCAGAGGATCAGAAAGTGCAGTAGTTTCTTATTTTTCACAACAGAAATTTTTCTTCTATTAGAACCTATACAGTAAATGATAGGAAATCTTTGTATGGATGTATTTTGTTTATTTAATCAGGTATGTCCTCATGAACAGGCCTGACTTTCTGAGGAGATCAGTAAATTTAGTAGGACCAAGGTTAAATTTGAGAGTCAAAATGTTATCAGTTGAGAGCTATGTATACAGTTTCAGGAGGCTGATTGTCTGAATGCTGTGCCTTCCAATTTGAACTTTGTATCTTATTAAGTAATGAATGTCCCTGCTATGAAGAAACTCAAAGCATAATGTAAGATGTACTTGATCTCTACCATTTTCATGGAAATTTTGTACTGCTGCATTTTTATGATTATTTTGATGTCCCGTGTTATGAATGGCTTCTATGTGAAATGACTCATTACCTGTGCGTACTTTACTATTCATTCTATAAATGCTTATAATTAATGGCATGATATTTTTTTATTTAACTCAGTTAAATATTGCTTACAATAATCATTCCAAGTACAACAAATGCTTCCAAGACTGTCTACAATGGGTTGCACATGATCTTCCAATGGCTATAGCTATAATCTTGGATTTTGAGGTAATTTTTTCAGTACAGTGACAGGTCTAGGAGGTGTTCACCATGAGCACTTGATGGCGGGGTGAGCCACATAACTTTGACAGTCTTAGTCTTAAAACCCACATGAGGCCACTGTGTGGACACAAAACTCACAAGACAAAGGGTGGAATATAAGGTACATTGCCAACTGTGTTGCTAGCCACCGCAGAAAAGACTAAAACAGGCTAGATGAAGGCAACAGAATCGTGGCCTTGAAACATGAAACATCACCTAACTGACAAGCATGGCACTGCTGATAAGGGAACTTAAAAAAATATTGCGAAGGTTTAGTTGGTCTATCATTATATCCTACACAGATTCTAGATCCAGACAGGTATGACTGTCCTGTTCTGAATCTGACCCCCAGAAATGTGGTGACTAAACCTGGGCATAGTCACATTCCCCACACTGGTACTATTCACGTGGAGTTTGCACTATTTAATGAGATAACTGAGCCGAAGAACTCTGTTGTTTGTGAATATGCATCTAATAAATATTCAAAATACTTGGCTTTGTTAAAAACCATGAGTACAATGCTTTGTTGTAGGACAAGCAAGTAAGAATCAACTTATAGAATGTAATGCTTGAGTTGAATGTCTACAGAGATGTGGTTCCCTACTGTCACAGTGTTGTGTGGGGACTGTGACACCCATTCTGCCCATTTAATACAACTTCCCTCGAGAGTCGCAACATTTTGGGGAAGTGGCTCCAACTCAAGTGAGTCATTCAGTTAGTTGGTTCTTGATTAACTGCCTCAGCCTTATGCTCAATAAAACACCACCAATAGATTTTCTACTCCTGTTGGAAGACTTTGATGATCAAATGGGGAATGACAGAGATATCTGGAGGGAGTTTTCTTGATATGGGACCAATTGGTGATTCGCTGTTGTATTTTTGCTAGCCTTTGACTGTCTATAACAAATACCATATTTGAATACAAGGATGCTCATAAACTCCCAAGGGTAAAGATACATCTCAAGTAATGTACTGCTGTCAGATGGTCAATATTTGGTAGCCAGTTAGGTCTGCAGGCTATGATAGTGGCTGGACAGTCCTAGGAAAACAAAAATGTAGTCAGAGTATCCTGAAAATGCCTATCCAATGAGTCTGTGCAGAATGAGTTCAGCTGTGTCCCACAAAACAGCTTCTCCCATTTACCTGAAAGTCTGAATACACCCTGTTCAATACCTTAATAATTAAAACAGAGACAAAACTTATGGCTTACTGGAAGTCAGCACTTTACATAGCATCAGCCACAGGAGTCACTGATGGATGATAGTGGAGATCGGAATGTCATACAAAAGAAAGATGTCTTCCATGTAATGATAGTGGTCTCAGGAGTCCAGATTTGACTGACAGGTACTGCAAACTAAGAAGTTAACATATGTGGTAGTCCCCAAAACAAAATCCTGGTTGTGGGGGGACTTTGGTAGGACATAGAAAATTAGTTTTGGATGGCCTCACAGAGGTTCTAACAAACAATTCAGTGATACCGGAAGTGGAGGCACAATATTACCAAGGCTGCTGTTAGCAAGGGTACCTTAATTCTGACCATAGCATGGGACATTGTTGAATGCTGGCAAGATCTGTTTATGGACCATCTGAATCCAGTAGTCATGCCCTTCTTTGAGGAGTCATTGATAGAAATAAATGATGGAACTGGGATCATTTCAGTAAATGAGGTTAGTGTGGTAAGTAATAATTTCAACTTTACAAGGCTGTGAGAATTTATGAGATCTGTGTGAAAACATTAAAAACAATGAGTTGGGTGTTATTGTTAACATACCTTTTTGACATTAAAAAAGATGCTAGAAAACTACCTCTGGAGTTGCAAATGTTAGTAGTAGTCCCCATTTTCAAAAAAGGGGGAGCAAAATCACTCGTTTCAGTTATATAAGAATCACACTCCTAAATCTACTTGGGAAAGCAGATGTTTAATGTGTGCCCCTCTAATTTATCCTGAGTAATGTAGATTACATCCTGTTCTTGGAAAAATAGATCAACATTTCTTCCTTGCACTGATAATGAAGGGGTGACATGAGTTTACAGTACTGTTTACATGTTTTTTTGTAGACTTGGAGAATGCATATGGCTGTGTATCCTAGAAAATACTGTGGAAAATGCTAGAAAAGCACAAAGTCCACCAGTCACTACTGTGTGCCATTTCCTGTATGTGAGTTGTAAGAGTTGTATTCACATTCTAATTATTAGGCCAAACACATTCAAGACGGGTTTAGAACTCTAGCAGGATGTGTTTTGTCTATTCATGATTTTGATGGACAAAAACATAAAGCCAGGATAAAATAAATTCACCAGGCCATATGTAAACATACACAATTGTCAAAGTAAGTGCTTCATCAACAATACATCAACAGACTTCTTCAGGCTGATGGGTAGTGATACATCTCCTTAAAAAAGTGACAGTATAAACCAATTACATACCTGTATAAAAATGCAGAGATACACACATAACATATGAGTACATAAAGTCATATGTCCTTCTCTGTACCAATATACATGCTCAGATCTGTTCTGATGCAGATATAACAAAGTTATGAATAGCATTTTATCAGCAGTACTGAAAATCAGACACAAATACAAATGGCTCAATACCTCTACTCACCCCACCTCCATCTTGAAACTTAGTAGAGACATTCACCCCAAACCCGGACCTACATATCAACTACCCACCATGGCCAACATATTACTTTCATGTGTTCCCAACACAATTCTCCCATCAGGTAATAAAACCAACTAATTCTTTTCAATGTGAACCTCAGAAGCATTGTGACAAAACTCTTGATATAAAAAAAGTAATCTCCGTGGTATCCCCAAAGCCACAAACAACCAACTAAACAAGCACAGTGGGTCCAAAAACAAAACAGTGTATGAAACTTCTCTGTGTGGAAGATTTTCAATGTATTATATTTAGTTAACCACTGTATGTTAATAAGATCAGATAATGGTATTAGAAATAACAAACCTAATAAACTGGTTACTAAGAGGTGCCACATCATTATTAATTTTATTTAAAGTACATAAGGGTTATATTATTATAACAGCTACTAATTAGGGCAGGGCCAGCTCGAATGTCACACTGATGGGAGAAGGATGTGAATTTGTTAACATGTATACCAATACCTTTATTTTACAGCATAATAAGCCACTCCTATATAAAATATATATATAAAAAGCTATATAGAAAGCACTTGTATAGTTAGAAAGTTTATGATGAAACTATTATTCTGTTATTTTTGTTTTACTTAGATCACTTGTCTATGTGCTTAATAAAGGATTTTGACTGGAAACAGACTGTCTATCCTGCTTGGATTACTTTTGAATACTTAGCAATTCTGTATCTTCTTCTTCTTCTTTCAGCTGCTCCTGTCAGGGGTTGCCACAGCAGATCAACTGTTTCCATTTATTCTTGTCCTTTGCATCTTGCTCTGTCACACCAACCACCTGCATGTCCTCTCTCACCACATCCATAAACCTTATCTTAGGCCTTCCTCTTTTCCTGTTACCTGGCAGCTTCATCCTTAGTATCTTTTTCCCGTTATACTCTGCATCCCTCCTCAGCACGCCCAAACCAATGTAATCTTACCTCGCTGGCTTTGTCTCCAAACCTTCCAACCTGGGCTGACCCTCTAATATACTTATTCCTAATCCTGTCCATCTTCATCACACCCAGTGCAAATCTTAACATCTTCAACTCTGCCATGTCAAGCTCTGACTCCTGCCTTTTTGTCAATGCCACTGTCTCCAACCCATATAACATAGCTGGTCTCACTACCCTCTTGTAGACCTTCCCTTTCACTCTTACTGGTACTCGCCTGTCACAAATCACTCCTGACACTGTTCTCCACCCACTCCATCCTGCCTGTACTCTCTTCTTCACCTCTCTTCTACACTCACCGTTACTCTGAACTGTTGATCCCAAGTATTTAAACTCATTCACCTTCGCCACCTCTACTCCCTGCATCCTCACCATTCCTCTATCCTCCCTCTCATTCACACACATATATTCTGTCTTAGTCTTGCTGACCTTCATTCCTCTTCTCTCTAGAGCATATCTCCACCTCTATAGGGTCTCCTCCACCTGTTTCCTACTCTCACTACAGATCACAATGTCATCTGCAAACATCATAGTCCACGGGGACTCCTGTCTGATCTCGTCTGTCAACCTGTCCATCACCATTATAAATAAGAAAGGGCTCAGAGCTGAACCTTGATGTAATCCCACCTCCACCTTAAACACATCCATCACTCCCACCGCAGACCTCACCGCTGTCACACTACCCTCGTACATATCCTGTACCAGTCTTACATACTTCTCTAACACTCCCGACTTCCTCGTACAATTCCACAACTCCTCTCTAGGCACCCTGTCATATGCTTTCTCCAAATCCACAAAGACACAATGCAACTCCTTCTGACATTCTCTGTACTTCTCCATCAACACTCTCAAAGGAAACATCACATCTGTAGTGCTCTTTCCTGACATGAAACCATACTGGTGATCACTAATCATCACCTCCCTTCTTAACCAGGCTTCCACTACTCTTTCCCATAACTTCATGCTGTGACTGATCAATTTAATCCCTCTGTAGTTACTACAGCTATGCACATCAACCTTATTCTTAAAAATCGGTACCAAAAAACTTTTTCTCCATTTCTCAGGCATCCTCTCACTTTCCAAGATTTCATTAAACAATCTAGTTAAAAACTCCACTGCCATTTCGCCTAAACAACTCCGTGCTTCCACAAGGATGTCATCTGGACCAACAGCCTTTCCATTCTTCATCCTCTTTATAGCTATCCTTACTTCCTCCTTGCTAATCCACTGCACTTCATGATTCACTATCCACACATCATCCAACCTTCTCTCTCTCTCATTCTCTTCATTTATCAGCCCCTCAAAGTACTCTTTCCATCTGCTCAACACACTCTCCTCACTTGTGAGTAAGTTTCCCTCATTATCCTTTATCACCCTTACCTGCTGCACATCTTTACTAGCTCGGGCCCTCTGTCTAGCCAATCTGTACAGGTCCTTTTCTCCCTCCTTAGTGTCCAACCTTTTATATAACTCGTCATATGCCTTATCCTTAGCCTTCGCCACCTCTCTCTTTGCCATGCACCTCATCTCCTTATACTCTTGTCTACTTTCTTCATCTCTCTGACAATCTCACTTCTTTTTTGCCAACCTCTGTTAGAAAAATATGTATTAATGTGTGTATGCTTAATGCCAATTAATAATCAAATGATTTAATACGCTGTTCATTCTATTTTTCATGCACTGTGTTATATATAAATTGAGTTTCATGCGAGACTGAAAAAGATGCTTTTTGAGAACTGCAGTATGCTTTCTGAAACTTGCAAGTTGCCCTCTGACCTAGTAACTGCTAGCACAGCAATATTCATGTTTATGCCTTTTGGAAATGTACTTGAGAAGCAGGTGCTTATCTGCTAGGTCAGGAACGAATGAATGAACAATACTATATTCTGTAAATGTAATGATTTTAGACAATCAGCTCTGTTCGAAGCATGAGAACATGTGCAGCTGCAGTAACTTAGAGATAAAGTAGACAAAGGATTATTAGAGAAATGAACTGCTAGCATTGTGCTTGAATTAGCCATAGTACCTTGAATGGTAACATAACATGTATATAACTGTGAGTAATCAAGGCCATGTTGTTTTCCTCAGGAAGTTTCACATAAAAATTGATAAATCAGCAGAAATACATGGGAATGATGGTCAACAGATGATGATAAGAAAGGTGGTAATCTGTTACGTCAGCTTGGTAGGCCATGACTAGTTATAGAATGTATAAAAATGAAAGTATTTCCTGTTTCTGGTCAGACAAACTCTGTATTAGCACGTTTTTGCCTCCTTGCTGCAAGATTAAAGTGCCTTAACCTGAACCTACCATGTTTTGATAATTTTTAACGTATATTTTTCCTTTGACAGTTTGGTCCTTTGGACCGGAAAGTACCTCTCGCTCTAGGCCTAGGTCAGAACTGGGCCCGGTGGCATGCATCCGTACGGAGAAGAGGCCAAATCGGCTCTTCTGTTTTGAAAGACCTCCGACTGAATTGTCGTACGAAAGAGGCCAGCCACTGTTTCTGATCTGGGATTGGAGGACGAGTCAACGATCCGGTGGATCAACTCACGGAGGGTCAGGTAAGGCGGAATTACCTTATTTCTGTTTTAAGATCAGGGACTAATTACAGAACTGTTTTTCGTCAGGAAGATTTGCATGTGCAGATCAGGGACAGAAAAAGGGGTTACTGTTTTTGTCATAGATCAGGGAAACAGGATAGGTAGGCAGTTATTCTAGATAAACTGTGAAAAGGTATAGAACTGCGGTACCATGTGATAAAAAGGGTTACGTAACAATTTACAGCTTAGCTAAGGCAATAATGGGAAATCAGTGTACGAAAAGCTCCGGAGACCCGCCCCTAACTGAAGACGCGAAATATATGCAATTACAGCATGCCGACAATGTTAAGTATTATACGAAATGGGTTGTTAAGTATAAATTCAATGGTAACTTAGATAAACTCGCACTTATTAAACTTGTCAGGCAACTAAAAACAGATGCAAAAGGTCAATTGAAAAAGCAACGACAATTAGGAGTCCCTCAGGTGCATAGGTGAGTTGAGGAAGCAAATCGCAGGGAACAGAAAATAAAGAATTCAAAAACGATGTTCTTAGATAAAGAAGACAATAACTTGGTAATAGCAACGGCCCCTTCTTTGCCCCCTTCGCTTCCCTTACCAGAATATGAAGTGAGTGGACAAACCGATCCACCTCCGCTATACCCAGCTGTTCCTGCAAAATCACAACCGTTTGTCAGGGATCCTATCGCGATAAGGTCTCCAACACGTGACTTGAGGAGGGAGATTGAATTATGCAAAATAAATAGAAAATCACAAGCTATGAGTGAAGAAGAGATATGTCCACTCATAGAAGTACCAAATCCTCAGGCAGGACAGGCAGGACAGGATCCGACTCTTTTAGTTTATAGATCATGGACACCGGAGGATATCCGGAAAGCCACAGAAGGAATACCCCATCCGAAAGTGAATTTTCAAAAATTTTTAGAAGACTTACAGAGTATGAGATTAAGTTACCATTTGAATGGAGAAGTGGAAAAAGTAGTTAGACAAATTGTAGGTCCAGATTGGCACATGATTAGTTTCGACTGGAATCCTTGTGACGCACAGCTAAGACCACTCCCACATACTAATGCAGAATTGGATGGCAGGGTGAAAGGTCTGACAGACCGAATCTCTGAAAAATGGAAGCCTAGGGCTGATTGGACTTGCATTAATCAGTGCATTCAACAAGAAGGTGAAACAGTTGATAGATATTATGCTAGATTATTGGAATGTTTTAATAACCACTGCGGAATGCAGGTACCAGAAAACCAGACACAAAATTCCCCATATGAACAACAGTTAAAGAATGCATTTTTTAAGGGTAGTATAACTCCCATTAGCAGCTTTATTACGAAACACATGGTAGATCATCGTACAAGTAGACTGCAGCCATTACTTGAATATGCTAGACATGCAGAGAGATATTTTAATAGTAAAAAGAAAAAGAAAACTCAAGTATTTTCGGCAGAAGATGGGTCAGAAGTATTTGTAGTACAAACTGGGACAAAGGGTAAGAAGAATACCCAGGGAAATAAACAATCTGACAAGCAATCAGAGGATTTTGAAGAAAGGAAGAAAAAAGGTGAATGTTTTAAATGTGGGAAAAAAGGACATTTAGCAAGGGATTGCAGGCTAAATAAGAAGGTGACTACAGAAAATAAGGAGGATGAGGAATGACTATATGATAGTCAGGAATCACTGAATGACAATAAACAGGAAAGGACAAGTGCAAATGTGATAGCAAGGATGGAGGATGTAACAGAAGGGGTAGAGGATGTACATGAATTTGCAGACATTGAAGAAAATGAAATTTTGGACTTAGCCTTATTGAGCCTAGAGCTTTACTTAGCAGATACTAAACCAGAAGTGAAGCTTCTGGTAGAGGGGAGGGAAGTCAAATTTCTGTGTGACTCAGGGGCTTCATGGACCCTGATACACCCTTCCAAATTACTGGAAGATTCAGAATCACCGGATTATATACTAGTGAAAGCAGCGAATGGACAGCTGTATTGGGAGCCACTCTCCCATGACATAGCAATAACAGACCCCGTTTCAGGGATGACCCAGAGAAGTAAAATTGTAGTTTCTGCAAAATGACCAGTAAACCTTTTGGGCAGAGACTTAATGCAGATATTTGGCATAGCTGTAGTTCCAACCATGCAGGGTATGGAAGCACAGTGACAAATGGATACTTTTGTAGTGTGACCGGAGGGTGAGACATATTATTGGTACAGCCAGACAGCCAGGACTTAGTTACGACTGGTCTAGGGGCAGTAACCGAAGAACTGATGAATGTAGCTATCAGTAAGTCCCCCTCCCTTGACATTGACAAACAACATTTGTTATATTGTACTCTATATTACTGTAATTGACAAGGACCTATTAAAGATTATGAGCAAGAATTGTTTCAGAATCACCAAACAGACTAGTGTTACGAAATTTGTACTGGGACACAGAAGGAAACAGTGTAGTAAGCTGTTCATTGCCCAGGAATTTTTAGCACTTTACAAATCTAATCGCTTGCCACATGTTAGTTTAACTAAGAATAGAGATTTAAAATGGGCAGACTTAGGTGAAAAAGTCACAAGGTGGGAAAAGCAGACAGAATTAGAACTCTCCGAACAAGGAGTACAGAAACAGAAATTGAATTGGATAACACAGACATACCCAGCTGTGCACTCACAGGCTAGTGAGAATAGCTGAGTATTACTCTTATTAGAAGAAGAAGAAAAAGCCTTGCAAAGCATACCAGACATTCTCTGATCAACAGGGAAATCAGATGTAGGACTTATACAAACAGCAGGGCCAGTTATTATTCCGCCAAAGTCAGCGTTTAGACCCCAGAAAAGACAGTATCCCTTGAGAAAGGATGCAGAGATAGGGATCAAACCTATAATAGCAGCCTTACTTAAGGAAGGAGTCTTAATAGAATCTCATGATTCACCATGTAATTCACCCTTATTTCTTGTCAGGAAAGCAAATGGGGAATGGCGTATGGTCCAAGATTTACAAGCTGTAAATAATGCAGTTATACCCAGGGCACCAACGGTGCCAGATCCGCACACCTTACTGAATGATTTAAAGCCTCAGCAACAGTATTTTTCTGTGGTAGATATTAGTAATGCATTTTTCTCTATACCGATACACCCTGACAGCCAATATTGGTTTGCATTTACATTTCAGGGAAAGCAGTATACATATACGAGATTACCACAGGGATATTGTGAAAGTCCAACAATATTTGCACAAGAAATGGCAAGCAACCTGGCGGGATTTATCCCACCGAGAGGTAGTCAGATTTTACTTTATGTAGACTACATTCTGCTGGCAGCCCCCACCCAGTAAGAATGTAAAGAGGACACCATAGCGTTATTACAGTTTTTAGCTACTCAATGACACAAAGTAAACAAGAATAAACTACAACTTTGGAGAAAACAAGTTAAGTACTTGGGATATGTAATATCCAAAGAAGGTAGAATATTAGACGAAGATAGAAAGACAGCAATATTGCAAGCACCTAGACCAACTACCAAGAAGGAAATGATGTCCTTCCTGGGAACTACTAATTTTTGTCGGAGTTGAATACCAAATTATGCTTTGGAATCTGCTCCACTGGCCAATTTAATATTCAAAAAGCCGATGGCAGCACAGGATTAATTACAATGGACACCAGAAGCAGAAGCAGCTTTCTGCAAGCTGAAACAACTGATAGCATCATCCTTAGTTTTAGGATTGCCAAATTATCATAAGCAATTTTTTCAAACTGTAGACTGTAAGCAGGGTTATATGACATCAGTATTGACACAGCAGCATGGGGACAAGCAACGCCCCATAGCTTCCTATTCATCACAGTTTGACCCAGTGGTGCGGTCCCTGCCCCACTTTGTACAAGCAGTAGTTGCAGCTGCAATGGCAATGCAGGCTTCGGCCTCAGTAGTGTTATTCCACCCTCTCACATTGAGAGTACCTCATGCAGTCACAATTATTTTACTGCAAGAAAAAGTAGCATATCTTTCTCCTGCTAGACATCTTTCCTGTATGACTATACTGTTGAGCCAACCCCATATGACACTTGAATGATGCACAACTTTGAATCCATCAACCTTGCTCCCAACCCCTGCAGATGGCAAACCGCACTGCTGCCTGCAGGAGATTGAGCAAAAGACATTACGTAGACAAGACCTTACGGATGTTCCCTTGGATGATGCTGAGGTGACATACTATGTGGACGGCTCATGCAGGAGGGGTCCTACAGGACAGATCCGAGTGGGGTATGCAGTCGTTTCTGACACTGAAACTTTAGAATCAAAATCTTTACCACACAATTTATCTGCACAAGCGGCAGAGTTGATTGCCTTGACAAGGGCAAGTACCTTAGCAAAAGGTAAGAAAGTGAACATTTATACTGACAGTCAGTATGCTTTTTCTACTGTACATGTTTTTGTGCAGCAGTGGAAAAATAGAGGAATGATAACATCTACTGGTAAACCAATTAATCATGCGCAATTCATTTTAGAACTATTAGACTCTATTCTGTTACCTCAAAAAGTAGCTATTTGCAAATGCGTAGCTCATACCAAGCAACAGGATAAGATTTCAAAAGGTAATGCACGAACTGATGCAGCTGCAAAGGAAGCAGCTTCAGCCACAGAAGCTTTTCTTTTGAGTGAGGAATTACAACCCTCTGAGACCTTAGATTTAGAAATGTTAAAAACAATACAGACACTTACTACAAATGTAGAAAAACAGAAGTGGATAAAACGAGGAGCAATCCTTGAAAAGGGACTGTACATCTCCAAGGAGAAGAAACCAATTTTGCCATCTAACTTGTTTAGATATGCAACTTTGTTGAGCCATGGGCAGAGCCATGTCTCAACAGGGGGGATGGTACAGTTAGTGAATCGAGTGTTTACAACCTATGGATTTACAAATTACACAAAAAATTTCTGTGCAGCATGCCATATTTGTAACAAGCATTATGCACAAGGGGCATTGAAGCCTAAGCAAGGGAGTTTCCCTACACCACCGTATCCATTTCATACTATTTGTATGGATTTCATAGAACTGAATAAATGCGAGAATAAAAAGTATCGCCTTATCATTATAGATATGTTTTCCAAATGGGTGGAAGCTTTTCCAACTAAAAATCCAGATGCAGCTACTGTTGCAAAGGTCCTTGTTAAAAAAATTATACCCAGATTTGGCATACCAGAAAAGATTTATAGTGATAACGGTACACATTTCGTGAACCAAACAGTACAGCAACTTAGTCATTATTTTGGAATATCGTTAAAAAACCACTGCGCTTACCACCCCCCAATCTGCAGGGTTAGTAGAGAGGCATAATGGGGTGTTGAAGAACAAGCTTAGGAAGTTGATGACTGAGACACAGAAGAACTGGGTGCACTGTTTGCCTTTAGCACTGTTGAGCATGAGAACTGTTCCTAATGCAAAAGGATTAACTCCTTTTGAAACTTTGTTTGGGAGGGCATATTATACACCTCAGTGGAAACCTCTCATGTCTGCAGAGCAAGAGGCTGACAGTTCACTTGCAGGGTATATGAGGCGATTTTTGAATAACAAACATTTGCAGTTAAATTCTGTTTCAGATAAAGAACAACCGAAATCGGAAGCACCAGTAGCCCCAGGCACCTGGGTCTAGGTGAAGATTGTGAAGCGAAAGAACTGGAGTTCTCTGAAGTGGGAAGGACCTTACCAGGTACTACTGTCGACACCCACTGCAGTCAAGATCATGGAGCGAGCTTCCTGGATTCATTTGAAACACTGTAAACTGGTTAAGAACTTTGAATTGGACAAAAACTTTGTTACTGTTGTACAACGAGAACATAATGGCCAGGTACAGAGTGAATAGAGACATTGAGCAACCTCAGAAAACTTGTATGATCATTTTAATAGCTATGCTAATCACACTGTTCTTTTTGTTGTGACCACTCCTTTTTCCTGCCACAAAAGTTGAACTGATTAGACGAAATGAACCAAACATAGACTGGCATCTGAACTTCAACACTTATCAGGCAATTACATGTGTGTATGCTGAAACTTTTAATGTTTCGAACTGCTGGGTCTGTACGGCCATACCAACAGCTTACGGGGGTTTATTGATGGCTGCTATCCCCCTAGGGGGACAATGAGACCTGGGAAAATCTGGTTTTTGACACAGTTGCTATTAAAGCACATGATAAGGTAGCACTGTATTTGCCTGTAACACAAAAAGGAATCGTATGCTTTTACAAAAATGACACCATCCAAGTGGGATGGAGTAAGTGCAATGTCACAGTACAGTATAAATGTTATAGAAAACCAAACGATTTAAGTGGATCTTGTAGTACAGATTATGACTCATTTTTGAAATCTATGCATAAGACTCTTGATCAGGTACAACGCAATCCTGTACTTTTTAAACAGTTATCTGTAATAGATAGGAAAATGTTTCATGCAGGGCAGTCATTTCATAACAAATTAACAACTAAAGTAGAGGACTGTTATTTCGTGTGTGGTAAAAAAGCTTATAAATGGTTACCTGAGAATTGGTCTGGCAGTTGTTTTTTGGGGTACCTGGTCCCGGCCATCCGACACACTGCAGTTTTGCCTCAGGGAAATATTCGAAATACCCGAGATGTGACCAAAAAGACTGTCAAGAAACCTGAGAATCCAGTGGGACAGATCGAAGCGGGCTGGAAAGACCATCATAATGTGGGAACCAAACTTGCGCACATGGACTTGAGTGATGCTGTCATATCCTGGGCAGGTATATTACCTGCATATGGTGCAGTTAAATCGATATGGGAGCTGCGAGAACTGTAGTACTCCAAAACCGAATGGCTCTTGACTTCACCCTAGCGGTGAGGGGTGGGACGTGCGCTTTAATCAAAGAAGAATGCTGTGCGTTTATTCCTGATCATCAGCATGAGATTAATGATCATCTCGAGGGGATTCAGCAAGTGTCGGCCATGACCAAACCAGGCCCAAACCCTCTGACAGACTTTTTCCAGAATGTATTTGGGGGGTGGGGTTCCATCCTAATGAACATATTGATAGCCATCGGGGTAGGATTACTCCTAATAGGAGTTTGTGTTTGTTGTGGAATCCCCTGCATGAAGAAATTAATCAAAGAATTCATAGATATATCAGTATCTGAGGCTATGTATCAAAGTACTGAATTTGAAGAGCTGCTAGAATGTTAAATACTTTCATAAAAGTTTAAACTGAATGGCTTTCTTAACTGCAAATCCTAAATGGAAGAGGTTAGGAAAAGAAGCAAGCTGTTTATTCTTTTTTGAAAATAGAATTAAAAAGTATTAACAGGAGGAAAATGTTAGAAAAATATGTATTAATGTGTGTATGCTTAATGCCAATTAATAATCAAATGATTTAATACGCTTTTCATTCTATTTTTCATGCACTGTGTTATATATAAATTGAGTTTCATACAAGACTGAAAAAGATGCTTTTTGAGAACTGCAGTATGCTTTCTGAAACTTGCAAGTTGCCCTCTGACCTAGTAACTGCTAGCACAGCAATATTCATGTTTATGCCTTTTGGAAATGTACTTGAGAAGCAGGTGCTTATCTGCTAGGTCAGGAACGAATGAATGAACAATGCTATATTCTGTAAATGTAATGATTTTAGACAATCAGCTCTGTTTGAAGCATGAGAACATGTGCAGCTGCAGTAACTTAGAGATAAAGTAGACAAAGGATTATTAGAGAAATGAACTGCTAGCATTGTGCTTGAATTAGCCATAGTACCTTGAATGGTAACATAACATGTATCTAACTGTGAGTAATCAAGGCCATGTTGTTTTCCTCAGGAAGTTTCACATAAAAATTGATAAATCAGCAGAAATTCATGGGAATGATGGTCAACAGATGATGATGAGAAAGGTGGTAATCTGTTACGTCAGCTTGGTAGGCCACGACTAGTTATAGAATGTATAAAAATGAAAGTATTTCCTGTTTCTTGTCAGACAAACTCTGTATTAGCAAGTTTTTGTCTCCTTGCTTCAAGACTAAAGTGCCTTAACCTGAACCTACCGTGTTTTGATCATTTTTAAAGTATATTTTTCCTTTGACAACCTCTTTCTATGTATACTCTCCTGTACTTCTTCATCCCACCACCAGGTCTCCTTGTCCTCCTTCCTCTTTCCAGATGTCACACCAAGCCATCTCTCTTACTAGCTCTGCTGTAGTTACCCAGGTATTTGGTGACTCTTCACTGCCACCCAGTGCCTGTTTTAACTCCTCCCTGAACATCACCTCACAATTACCATTTTTCAATTTCCATCATTTGATCCTTGGTGCTGCCCTCACACTCATCCTCCTCTTCTTGATCACCAATGCCATCCTACAAATCCAGCCACTGGGGATGCACAAGCCAGTGCATATCTTTGTACCGGTCCCAAGCCCGGATAAATGGGGAGGGTTTCGTCAGGAAGGGCAAAATTTTGCCAAACCATACATGCAGACAAAAGTACACTTAGCAATTTTGTATAATATTTAAAATGATATTTTTTTATTTTTTGAGTTATGACGAGTTTAAGTTTGCTACTTCTGCTATGATTGTCTGATCCTATTAATATACAGAGATTAACTAGATATATATAAATTGAAAATCTTTCACCACAGAGAAGTTTTTTAAAAGTCATGATATCCATGCATGTCAAGATTTTTACTCCTCAGACATCTTAATTGCCACTGAAACATCTAAAACAAGAAATAACTGGCAAATTACTGCCTCAGGTTTTAACATACTCAGAATGGACAGAAATCTTAAAAGAACTGGTGGTATTCATATTATTTATAAAAAACTTAAGAAATAACTCCATCCCATCTAAATATCCAACAATTTAATAATGCTGAATTTCTGTTTGAATACCTCAAAATCAACCAGAAGAAATCTATGTGTATCTCAACAGTATACATCCCACCAGCCAACAACATTACCACAGCTGAAAATAACTTTCATTGGGTATCTGACAACATCCCTCAGGAAATCTTCATCTTAAGTAGCCTAAATATAGATTTGCAATCTATAAACAGCAGCAAGCCTAAGGACTATAGTCATCAATTTGGCTTCACCCAGTTAATAAGTTCCATCGCTAGAATCAACAAAAATACTAACAGGCAATCCATACTGGACTGCTTATTGACAAACCCTATAATATAAAATCTTCTGGTTGTTTACCTGATAGTATAAGCGACCACCTCCCAACATATGTAATCAGACAAGAATATGGTTCACCCAAACAGGTAATCTATAAATAAGTACACAACTTAACCAGGTTTGACAAAGACGCATTTATTACAGCCCTGTCTCCCTACAACTGGAATGTATTTAGAGTAATGCCACTAGATGAAGCAGTTACGGACTTCAGTTACACCTTCCTAAAAATACTAAATGATTTAATGCCAGTTAAGACAAGAAGGGTAAAATCTAGCACAGCACCATGGCTGACAAAGGACACCAAACAGCTCCTGCTGCAAAGAGATAAAGCATGTAAAGAATAGTATAAGAATAAAATGCAACATGATTACCGAATTTTAGATATCTCACAAATTGTACCAAGATCCTTGTTAAATCTCACAAGAAATCCCAATACAGTAATCTCCAAAAAAGCACCTAAACAATCCAAGCTTTTTTGCTCCTCTCTAAATAAACTATTATACTCCAGCCATAAAACTATGCACTGTTCTTCTACTTCAAAGAGTCCATCCCCACTTAATTCAACACTCATTTTATCCAATCAGTTATATCACTAATCAATGACCAATTCACTTCACCCTTCCAACTTCCATCTGTTCTTGTAAGCAACACACTCCCTGGGCTTCACTAAACTCCATCTAGGCTTCGTATAAAGCCTACACGGAGTTTACATGTTTGAATGATGGTGCGAGGTGTGCAGCAGTACAACATGCATATTAATGATGCATATTTAGGTTTCATGGCTGGTAATGGTGTTGCAGGCTAGGAAACCATGTAAACAAATGCAGATACAATTTTGTTGAGAGCATAGCACCTACAGTCTGCGGATTTGCCCAGAATGTCACAATGGCCACCAAGGCTTTACAGATAGCTGTAAATCATACCTTTCAACCAATAAGAGCAAGAAATTTGAACAAAACCATCAATAATGGGGGGACAAAGGGACAAATATAGAAACATTTTTGAATTATTGCTCTTACAAACGTAACAAATTGATAAAATAACATGTTTTGCAGTAGCATGAATTTTCTGAAAGGTAAGAATTCTGAAACTCAATGTCTGACATTATTTTCTGACTTCAACCCTCAATAATTTGCCAATGATTTGCAGAAAAACCCAATTTTAGGAGAAATGGGCCAAAAATATGAGGCCAAAATCTGGACATTCTGCAAAAATCTGTACAGTTGAGAGGTATGCTTTGATTAGTGCAACATATCTCCACAAAGGCCAACATAATGTGGGAACATTTAACCAGAGATAGGGACATATTTGCCATAGTTCTAGTATAGACATATGGTAGAACTAAACTCAAAATACCTGTCATCCTCTTTGAGCAACATATGTGGACAAAGGCATACATAATGGGGGGACAAAGGGCAAATTAGGGACAGATTTTTAATTTAATATTTCACTTCCAAACATAGATGGTTGGTAGCATAAATAGGATGCACATTAGCATGAACTTTCTGAAGAGCAACTCAACTGTCAATCATCAGTTTCTGACTTCACTCTGCAATGACATGCCAATGATTTGCCAGAAAACAAAAATTCATTGAGGAAAAGATCACAAATATGAGACACAAACTGGACATTCTGCACAAATCAGGACAGCTGCGAGGTATGCACTCAAATGTATGTGATACTGAGTCATATCAGTGCAGAGATCATCCCAGTGAAATGGCAGGAAGCCATATATTTTATAAGGAATCATCTGGACATCCTGGGAATATCTGGACAGTTGAGAGGTATGAATGTGAAGTATATGGTCCAAATACAGTACAGGACAGTGTACCTACAGTGCAGAGAGTATTGTGATATCCCATTTCTGGCATGTTGTACTAAAGCTGTGTTAATGATCTGTACCAGGACATGGGACTGCCATGTAAAATGATCACTCAGGGGAAGTGTGTGTATTGAATGGGGACACAAGTAAATTGTAGGAATAAACACAGGGAAAGAGGGCAGGTGAAACTCCCTCATGTACAGCAGAGGAGGGCATGTCATTGTAAGATGGTTGTAGCAGCAACACCAAGCACATATCTATATTTATTTATTTATTCATTCATTGCATTTGTTTACCGGGAAAGTCCACTGGGCCTAGGTGAGCCCATATTCAGTGGAGGCCTGAAGAGAAAAGCTCCACATAGAATTAGCAAGTAGATATAAGTACTAATACATACCAGACTTAGCAAAAATTATACAATAACAAGCTTGGACATGCACTTATAAAATATTACACAGTAACAAGCTTGGACTTGCACTTAACAAGTCAGGTGCAAACTACAAATACATACCAGAGCTAACTGGTATTATACAGTACAAGTTTGTACATGGTGTGAGCAGAAGGTTGAAATTATATATTTATATATACATACTACCCATTTACATTATGCAAGTAATTAGCATTGTTAAAGGACTTCATGCAAGAAAAAGTCAGTTCAGAGACTGTAGATTGCTGAGGGTATATACAGATGTGATGACAGTTTAGATATTCACTGTTAGAAATTTGAGGCGTGAGAAGAGGAAGTTGTCTATATGCAGTCTGGTACTTATATGGTACAGTAGGGACTGTACAGTGAACATGTCTTATCTATGACTGTCACACAAGGTGACATAATAATGGGGAGGACGTCTGTGTGAGATAAGCACCCTTACATGAATAAATGCAGAGGGTGTCTATCAGGGATCTGACATAGAATAGGTGTAGGGTGCATATTGTGAAGCTGTGCAAGCTGATATGCCTGAATATGACTGTACTCAGAGCAGAGGTCTCCAGCAACTAGGCTGCAGGTAAAAGGTAATGGAAACATTACAAGAATCAGCCACAATCATGGACAATATCAGAATAATACCACTGCTAATGCCATGCCTGTGACATAACATGTGCGATGTGGAGTGATAAGAGATGAGCCTGCACACACACACACACACACACACACACACACACACACACACACACACACACACACACACACACACACACACACACACACACACACACACACACACACACACTCACAGACACACACACACACACACACACACACACACACACACATACACACACACACACACACACACACACCTGAACAAGTATTATGGTACATCCACACTCTAGGAGGGTGATCATGCACACTGTCCTGGCACTGCAATATCTGCAGGAGGTGTTAGGTGGGACACTGCTATACCTGTATGTGACAGTATGGCCAACACAGGCTAGTTGCCTTGTGTGTGCATGGCATATATATATATATATATATATATATATATATATATATATATATATATGTATATATATATATATATATATATATATATATATATATATATATATATATATATGTGTGTGTGTGTGTATATATATATATATATATATATATATATATACATATACATAGAGCACAATCTACACTGTCATGAATGATATACATGCCATTAATGCTGTCAAACACCTATGTATGAAGCATGTGCATAAGCAGAACAGGTAGCACACATGCATCTGGTGTAACAACTGGAGTGATTTCTCTCTTCCTTTTTTACCCACCAATTATAAATGTACACATGTAACTTAAATGTGCAGCTTTTCTTCCCAGGCTTCCACTGAAAATGGGTTGGACTTTTTCCATCAGTAAAGACAAATAAACAAATAAATAATAACATGAGTCCTCAATTACTCTGCAGTGATTTAAGGGACACCTTTTTCCTAGTCACAGCCCCTTTCCCATTTTTTGCACATGGGGTCAGGGTGCTACATCAGCAATGACAATTATCTAGAGCCAGTGTTAATGGTTGTGATGGACTGCTTTAAATTGTTCTACTTGTCAATCACCTCTGCACACACAAGCTAAAATAGTGGCTTGCTCTCTCCAGTTGAGTTGAGAGCAGCTGCTTTATCTGCAGGACTTTAATTGTCTTGGAGTGGTCTTCATGAGTGAAGGGAGTGAGAATAGAAGACTGACCAGTGGACTGGTGTATGTGTGGCAGTACTGCAGAGCACCAGACTGTTTAGGAGAAGCGAGTGCTGAATCACAGGATGTGACTCACAACTGAAAAGTCATTCAATATTCACAAGCTTTTGTAGTGATGAAAAGGATGAGCCTGTTTCTATAGGCAGTTGAAATTAAATTTGTCTTGTAGTTGAGCTCACTGTCCATGATCAAGAGGGAAGACCAGCAAACGTGGAGAACCTTGAAGTACAGACAGTGCACCTCCACCTTGGCAAGAGATGATTTTTTACATCATGTAAGGTTGACCCAAGAGTGTCTCCACAGGAGCTGTACCAGAACCCCTCCCATTGTGATGCAGACCCAGGTCAGATGAGGATTCATCAAAATGATTACATGACACAGCTTGCCTGGAATGCATGAGGATCCTACATAAGTTGGAAATGCTGCTGGGGATATGGAATCATGGCCTACTATACCATGAAGAATTTCACCATCAGAAGTAGTTAAAAATGGCTATCGGTGGTAATTATTTCTATGATGATAGATACATACAACAGCTTATTATTCAATCACATGCCTTTTTTATGCTGACTGTAATTGATTTAGAGTTCTCTTCTCCATTTCCACCTTCAGATTTGAGTTCCTGTGCTTCCTAATTAAGCCAGGTATCCAAAAACTAATTTCAGTAAGAACATCAGCATTCTAAATTCAGATTTATCAGCTAACTTATTAAATCCTAATTCTGACAATTTCCTTGATCGAAAGTGTTGTGTCAATTTTTTTCTGCCTTTAGGTAACAAACTAATTTCCATGTCAGTGGGTTTGCACCATTTTAAGGCTGCTTTAAATTTGAATTTGAAATTTAATTATTTGCATCTGCCTGATCAAACCAGCAAACATGCTTCCAGCCTTTTCCAGTCACATCAGAAAACATGACTTTAATTTACACTGGTTAAACACTGATCATTAAATCTAATTATTTATTACCTAATATTCCTTTGTTATCTGTGACCGCAGCATCGTGATTAGCAGAGCTGCTGAAAACAGAGCTAATTTTTATTCATTTTGCTTTTGTTTTATTCCTTGACAGTATTATCCTCAATTGTGATGGGATATATTACAGCAATATACAATGGAATTGAGTAGTCGGTTATGTTAATACACACTGTGCCTAACTTGTAGTCAGTGAGTGGCGCCACCTTCACTAAGTAGAGTGACATACTGAATTTGCTGGCTTCATAAATTCAGCTCAGACTTCACCCCCAACTCCCCCTGCCTCTTCTCACAAAATACATACAAGCATAACATCTCCAACTATTAACAGGAAGCGGTGTCCTGGTGGTGCTCACTAAGGGCAAAAACACAGCCTCATTGGGCCCTGACAATATCCAGGGATGCCTCCTAAACAGCATGAATCATAACCTATCAGGACCACTTGAGTCGCATTTCAACTATAGCTTCAAAACAGACTTTGTACCACTGGAATGGAGGACTGCAACAGTTACCCACTTCACAAGGGTGGGGCATTAACCAACCCAGAAACAACAGGCCTATTAGTCTGACTCATCTAATATGCAAAGCTATGAAATGAATTATCATGGAAATGATCAACAAAGACATAGACATCCTTTGTATACTGGATCCAACCCAGTTTGTCTTTATTGAGGAAATGTCATGTCTACTAAATCTGGAGGACGTCTTTGAAAAGATCACCAAGGCAATGGATGGAGGGAAAACAGTGCATACCACCTATCTGGACCTGGCTAAGGTGTTTGATACAATACCCCACTTGGGTATAGCTGGCAAACTCAACAAACTGGGCATAAACCCCCACATAACTTGCTGGATCATCAGATAGCTCATAGACTGGACCAAAGAAGTCAGGATTGGTGATACCACGTCCACTAAGAGACTGGTTACCAGCAGGGTATCTCAAGGTTCAGTACTGGGACCATTTCTATTAGGCATCAACTTCTTGGAGGCAAAAGCAAATGTCAAGGGCCTTTGGCTGACTAAGTTTGCAGATGATTGCAAACTGGGAGCTATCATAGATTCCATCTGTGACACAAACATCTTGCAAGAGGGTCTAGAAATGACTAATGACCAGTGCCAAAGTCACGGACTAAGTTTCAATGCCAAGAAATGCATTATAATGCCTTCTGAAAATACTATCTCTCAGGCTAATAACTCCATTGATAAGACACCCCTAAGAGTTGACCTGGTAGTGAGGGATCTAGGAACATATATAGATAGTAATCTGGCCTTTGATCAACATGTGGCTAAGGTAGTGAGAAAATCATTCTGCATTGTTCAACTTATAAGTAAAGGCATGACATCCACATCCACGGAAGTCATAGTACCACTTCATTTGGCCTTTATCAGACCCATCATTGAGTATAATGCCCCCTTTGGCATGTACCTCACCAGATATATGCAACAGTCCACAAAGGTTCCTTACCAAGAGAATCCAGGGTATAAACACACTGTCCTATATAGATCACCTTAAAGCCCTATCTCTGTACTCTGTCTTCTACAGGTTATTGAAAGGCGATCTATGCCTGGCAAACAAAGCATCCTTAGATCCAATGCTGTAGGACGTTTTGCACATCTGCAAAAGGAACAGCATCAGAACTACTATATCCAAGGATTTACATTTTGCTTGCAACAGAAATAGAAAATGCTAGTGAGACAGATATATGTCTCAGAGGATCTCCAAGATCTGGAACAGGCTTCTCACACATGTGATGTCTATCCCTAACGCTATTTAAGTGTAACCTTGACCACCGGATGGGAAATCAGA
The DNA here is from genome assembly GCF_019279795.1 of Protopterus annectens. NCBI lineage: Eukaryota > Metazoa > Chordata > Ceratodontiformes > Protopteridae > Protopterus > Protopterus annectens. Next base: position 636,284,585 of record NC_056743.1, read on the forward strand.
AATTCTTTCACCCTTGGTCTGACCCATATCTCTGATATACAGAGGCAGACAGTAATGGCCAAACTAACATATCCCCTCCACATAACCTCTAGAAACTTCCTAACAAACATACTCCCTCCTAATAAATGCTCATTATACATAGCTGCACAATTGGGTTGTATTGCACAGCTAGCTTATAAAGGCCCTGGTGATTGTTAGTCTAATATATACCTACGAGCCTGTGTTTTACTCTTGTTTAGTATGGTGATGTCAATTTATTAGGGTGCATCCCAAATAACCATTCCATTGCTCCCATTGTGTACATGTACTGTGTGCAAGTATATAATTTATCTATAACCTTATAATGGTGGATAGCTATTAAACAATTGTATTACTTAAAAATAGAAACTTTTTATCCTTTATAAAAAACACCACTGTGCGCTTCTTATTGCTTTTGTTTGTCTGCATGAATATAAGTCAGTAGAGGAAATCTATGGGATATTCTGCATATGAACATAAAAAAAAACACTATGAAGTATAAAATGAAACTCTAACCAAAAATAACACCAGTTAAACATCACCGAAAACACACCATCAGCTATATTTATTTAGCACTTCTATCCATCATTAAATCAGAATTCTTCAGAATACAAATCACCCACCCTTCCACAACAATTCATTTGTTTAGTTCAAGTGGTAACAGGATGGCATAAATTAGAATTGTGGTTTCCTATTCTGTAGACATCAGATTGAATGACAGGCAAAAAAGCATTAAATATATTTTTCTCTATATTTTTGATGACAAATTAGTTTTGTATTATTTCTGTATATGTACATCCCTTAGAATAGGATGGCTCATGCTAATATACAGTAAAATGAACTGCAGGAAATGACACTGGAAGTGGTCAGAGTGCAGATTCTGAAGCTGAATTGCACCAAGTTTGCATTTGTTCTGTGAGATTTCTAAGTTAAAGGTACATTTTATGTTAATATTTTCTTCTTTGTGGTGATTTGCCAGGTAGCTATTGTGTTGGTTTTGTAGTCACTCTGATGTATGTTCTTGTATGTAATGTTATTTTTCTTTTCTCTGATTGCATTGCATTCCAGGTGGAAATTTCACTTTGTCATTATTGAATAAAACCACCTTGCCACTTGGAATTTAACAAAAATATGTCTAAGCAGTAGACATGCCTCTCAACTGTCCATATTTTTGGAGAATGTCTAGATTTTTGCATCATATTTTTGGTTTGTTCTGCATACATTTTGTGTTTTTCTCGAAAATCTTTCAGACCTGGTCACTAAATAACAACATATACTTCAATTTCAGACTTCACATCCTTCAGAAAAATGCATGTGAATTGAAAACCTATTATTCTAGCAACTTTCAAAGTTTATAAAAATTGCCCAACTTTGGGCCTTTGCCCCGCACCCCATTATTTTTAGATTGTCCATATTTATTGTATTTAGAGGCTGAGATGCTGAGAGGTATGGCAGTAGACATGAAATCATTACCCAGCAACAGCTTTCCAGATGATTCCACAATGAGCCAAAGACTTACAAAATGTGGTCAGATAATTAAAGGACTAAGCGTTCAGTAGGCAATCATTCCACATGATGGACAGTCTTTAGTATGTTTGCTTTATGCATTATTCTAGTCTTTTTTTTACAATACAATCTCATTCTGTGCAATTTCTGGTACTGTCACAATATCATCCCTGCCTTTTCCCTCACTCCAGGGGCAGTAACTGAGAAAGGGTAGCATGCCTTTTATATTTACTAGTTGACAGAATTTGAATTTATACTGTAGTCCTTGGGTTCAGTTAAAGACAGCCTGTATGATGGAAGTATAATTTTCCTGTAATCTAAGTACAAATACAGCTATGTATTTGTATATATGCTTACTTTATTGACATGACGCCAGCCCATTAAAGAATTCAGCCATCTACATCCCTGAATAGGTATGCTTACATCTGCCTATCTAGACTACGTGTCCTCCTTCTGTTTATTAGAAGTTGATTTCTTGGTTATTATATGGCTGATGGAGAATGGTATGAGGATGGACAGTAAATATATTAGAGGAAAATGAATGGCAGTATTTTCTAAAAAGTCTAATATCAGCTGAAGAATTCAGTGAAAGCTTGCCTCAAGGTCATCAAGCTAAGCATGGGGTAAACAACATAAAAAAATGTAGAAGTTGGAGAACACAGTTTGCCAGGCACAAAACACATTCAGAAGTAATTGTGAAAATGCTATGAGATAGTAAGATTTAGGAGTCTAAAGGAGAAGGACAGTGTCCAGGAATTTATAGAAATTGCTATGACTTAGTGATACGATAGATGACACCATGCTCAATGAAACATTCGTATTGCCTGATTTAGAAGTAAAGTTCTTTCATTTCATTGTTATTTATTTACTTTCTCATTGTCTGTTGACTGTTACATCCATTACATATGTCTAATTTTCTTAGCAGAACCAAAGTGATATTCATACTGATGTTAGATACTACTTGGGAAGACACCGTATGGAGCTGAATTGAATTGAGGCCTGCAGTATGCTCCAGAATGTCATGAGACTGAATGCTCTGTGTCCTACCTTGTTGTATCCACAGTGTACCTAAAGTAGCAGGTAATTCTGGGACCTCTGATTGCTTACACTGGCAGTCACTTAGAATGATGGCCAGTGCATTACTGTAGGGTGGTGGGAGCAGAAACACCACTCATACAGAGCCTTATTTTATGAAGATGATAAAGGAGAAGAACATTCAGACATATGCTGCTCATGTACACAAGGTTATGAGTTGCAATATCTACATATACAAAGTTCAAGTGAATAAGAATGCAGGACATCTGCATGTGTATAATCCCAATGAATGTAAATAAGACCATGCTGGCGCATGCATAGTTCTAATGCATGGGGTTTGTGGTAAGGCACATGCATAGTCACATTACATATGGATGTGTGTGTGGTGGGATGACATATACATGTGAAAGGCCAAAAGAAGTAGTGTGCATCTCAAGCACAAAGTAATATGAAGTGATACAAGCATATATACATTGTACCAGTGCATGTGACTGAGGACATGCCCTGATATGTATAGTCCCACACCATGTGACTGGGGACATGCTCAGACATGCATAGCCCCAGTGCATATGGGTATGGTGGGGAGGCACATATACAGTCCCAGTACACTGGGATATAGAATAATGAGGGCTGACCCAAATATATACAGACCAAGTGCATGTGAAAGGAAGCCAACCGATACTTGCATAATAGAAATGGATGTGGTGAGGTGGCAGGTGCCCAGTCACACGGAATGACACAATGATGCAGAACTGATTTGGATATACACACATGTGCACAGTATTAGTGTATGGGAATAGAGGTACAGCAGTGCATGCTTAATCAGGGAGGGATGTTGTGCCATAGTGAGGCAACACATTTAACGTCTGAGACTTTGATTTTGCTAATTAACCAACAAGTGTCATTAATCTGGCAGAGATGGCATCCAGGTAGTGCAGAAGAGACGCTGGGCCTACCACTGAACCCACTAATTACTATAAATCTACAAGTGGCTGCTTATTCTTTCCACAGAAGAGCTCATTTAAAATTATATGGGCCATCATGGTAAGATTGCAACAACTGGTTACATAGCCTATATCCTGGTGTATCTATTGGTAACTTGCTTTAGATTATAGTCTTAATGCTAGATGATTTTACCATTTTGAAACTCATTCTTCTAGATAGTGTTCGTTTTATTTTTATCTTATGAAAAACTATCTGTTAACTTGCTATCACATTACTTATAGCTTTCAGACAGTAAATGCTATTGAATACTAATACTTTGCATACAAAAAGAAAACTCTGCAGTATCCCTCAAAGCCTCATAAAAACCCAGTATGCAACCTATACTGGGTCAAAAACAAACCAAGAAAAAACTTTACAGTGTGAGGGTTGTGATGTTCACTTCCTGAATTATGTTATGTTCACTTAATAAAAACTGAACTGTAAAATACATGCTGCAAAGTAATTATATAGAAAATAGTAGGTAGTCCACAGCTGAGTTAAAAATGGAATATAATTTATTGAAGCAGACAGACAAGTGATCCTAGTTGAGTTTAATGAAAAACATCAAAAACATTCCTTATTTATATATAATCAGGTTGTTTGGAGCAAGGGAGTAGTTACAGAGGGCGGTTCTGCTAAGAGCAATAAAAGCATTAAAATCATTCCTTTACCCAAGTCCCCCTTCCCCCTTACCACCATAGTGTAATCTGAGACTGTGCTACATAAAAACTTATTTTTTTATTTTTATTTTACATTTGTTGACTGGGATAGTCTGACTGGATATATGTCCATTTTCAGCGGAGGCGCTGGGATAAAAGCTCCACATACCAAAAAAGAGACAGAGCATACATCACCGAGTGATAAACTCAGGCAGACATGTTTAGAAAAATATAGACAAAGAATACAGGCAGATATCGATATACACAATGTGCAGACTTACATCTGATTGGCAAAGACGTATCAGAAAATGTGAACATAGAATACAATCAAAACTGAAACTAAAAAGCAAAATTAAATATAATCCATCCTCAACCCCTCTTCCCATTTTGCATACGGGGTTGAGGTGTCACTTCAATAGTGCCAATCATATTGAGCCAAGGTTTACACCACCAGGTGGCTAGCCCTGCCACGGTAGTTCATCCATACCACTAACTTGCACACACAACCAATATAGTGTGTCCAATCCATCTACTGCACATCCTTGGAATGTGGGGAAAACCAGAGCGGACCCATGCAACTGCAGGGAGGATATACAGACTCAGCACAGAAGGCACCCCAGCTGAGGATGGAACCAGAGAACCTCTTGCTGTAAGGCAACATTGCTAACTGCTGTACCACTGCAGCTATCTTATGCTAACCAACTAGTCCAGAACTGTATTAATTAAGAAATTATCTAACTAACAAAATGACCTAACTAAATGACAAAAAGGTCTACCACTATACATCTACCAGAATAAATATTAAAGAATATAAACTATACCACTTTTGACAATAGATCGTTTTCAGATCAAATAATTTCTTCATCATGTTTGTGTGTCAAAAACAAATCATAATTTGAATGAACACAAACATAAAAATAATTGCTAAGGTGGAAATACAGTGATAAATGTTAAAAATAAAGCACTGAGGCCATGGGGATCTGTTAAAGTGTGGCATCTAACTAAGAAAACACTTAGTTTCAATGTGTAAGAGTGCACTCAAGAGTAATTGCAACTTTTAAAACAGAAAAAGAAAAAGAAAAAAAACTAGGCCCATTCACATTGCTGCACTATCTCTTTCACTGCCTAAAAGAAAAAGTGTAACAGAAGTGTTCAGTTTAAAATCTACAGTAGCTTTTAATGTGGAGCCACCAAAAATGATTAATGTATACAAGCCACCTACAGTATGTCCTTTATAACAGCGTTACTGCTAAAAGAGGTAAAAGTGTTTGATATTTGTTTTTAAAAACTATATAGGCAAGTAATGTCAGCATTAATCAGTCCCATATCTGTCTTTTAATAAATAGTCTTTTAAACAGTGGGGCAGTTTGCTGAGATCTAGTATGCTTTTTATGGAGCAATAATAATTAAGCCCCAGTTTTTTAAAAGAGTTAAATTTCACCTGTAGTTCGTGTTTTTCTAAAAGATTATTGTCGTCTCCTTCCAGTTCCAAAAGTCCACACAGTCAATAATTTGAAATTTAAAGCCAGTGTGTTTTTCATGAAGCTGCAGGTGCCGAGCCAGTGCATTATTCTTGCACTTAGCTCTAATTTCAGAAAGATGGTCAGAAATCCTTCTTTAAGTCTGTTGAGCATTTTTCCCACAAAAAATGCCTCGCATTCTTTGGAGCTCACCCTGTAGACAACCTGCATTGAGTTACAGTCACCTTCTGCATTGGTTTTAATCATTTTCTTTAAGTAAGGGCAGAAAAACCTCTCTCCCTCCTGTATGTGCTGACAAAAGACATAGTTGGTTCCACACTTATTGGTGCATATATCCTGTGGTCTGGGCCTAACTTCAACCCAACTCCTGATCTTTCTGGCTTTTCTATACAGAAAGGAAGCAGCTTCTCCAAGATCACTTATTTGTGTGTTTCATTAAAGAATATTACATTTTTAACTCAACTGTGGACTACCTACTATTTTCTATTCAATTATTTTGTAGTACATATTTTAGGTGCATAACATAATTCAGGAGGTGAACATCACTATCACATTGTGAAATTTCTTCTTGGTTTGTTTTTTTCTATTACTTTACATGAAAGCATTACACTTTGTAAACTAGATGGAGCTTGACAATGCTTTGTTTAATGTTTGCTTTCTGTCAGCATTACCTATAATTTTAGTCTGGTTGTCCACTTCTTGAATATGGCTGAAGCTGTTTTGTACATTTAGCATCCTGTCATAAGTGTCTACATTTGTCAGCACCTTCCATTTTGGTCATGGCAATTGTATTCAAATTGCTGTGATCTCTTCCTTAGTCCTTACTCATTTGTGAAGTTTCAGACCCATGAAGTATCATTGGCTTTGGCCAATGTCCTTTTGGCTTCTTAGAGCTACATCAACAATTATACATTCAGATGTGAGCAGCTAAGGACTATGTGACATTTGTAAGCATTTTACTTTTTATCACTTAGGATTCTGATACTAGTGCTGATGCTCTGTTTTGAACCATAGCAAATAGTAAATGTGCTCAGCTCTCTGGGTGTACATGGTGTCACTCATGAAGCAATAGCAAGATCTTTTTGTTCCCCTGTATGGTGGCTCTTAACTATGAATTTCAATCACGCTCACTTATTTTTCTCTGAATTAGAAAACTCGTTCTACAGTTTGCACTCCTGCTGTAAAATATTTTGCTTATAATTTATTTTAATTTGTAAAATGGGGAAGGTCACTGACCATTTTCAACCCCCTCCCAATGAATGGCTCAAATGTGACGAGGATATCAGAGCAATCATTTATTTATTTATTTTTATTTATTTTACATTTGTAGACCAGGATAGTCCAACTAGATAATATCCATTTTCAGTGGAGGCCTGGGGAGAAAAGCTCCAAGGTCGAACATACAGTAAAAATCACAAAATGATTACAAGTTACACACAGTTTACAGGCTCCAGTTAAGCAAGCACGTAATATAATCATACATTTCTAAAAGAGTGTTAACAAATTGACTAGGCAATGTAACATGATTACAGACTATAGAGGAGGATCTAGTCGGGTTTTGAACAAGGACATAGCCAGTGAGTTTTAAAGTATAGCTTGAGGCTTTTTTTGAACTGAGTAAGAGATGGTTCAAGAGTAAGATCAGCAGGAAGAGAGTTCCATGTTTTGCCAACAGAGTTAGCAAACAGAGATTCCCCAGCAGAGTTGTTGATTTTGGATGTTTGAACCAGTAGTTTATTAGAAGAGTGAAGTGACCTCAGGTTGCTATAAGGGTTGCAGGTGTATTATCAGGATGGTTGAGAACTTTATGGGCATTTATAAGCTGGTTGTAATGAAGTAGGTTAGGCCATTCTAGCCACCCCACAAGATTTAGGTTATGACAGTGGTGTGTCCTATAGACCATGCCTGTTGAAAATCTAGCAACATGGTTATAACAGCTTGAGAGTTTGCTAAGAGTGGATTTGTTCAAATTAGTGAGTAGAGGGTAGGCATAGAGAAGCGTGGAGAGTAGATGGGAATGAGCAATAGCAGTCCTAGCAAATGGAGTAAGGAAAGGTTTGATCTTATAGAGGGAGGCAAGTTTTTTGTTAATGGTTTTGATAGTTTTATTGACATGGATATTAAATTTGAGGGTGTTGTCTATTGTGATGCCTACGAGTTTGGTTTGCACATCTGGGAAGATAATGATACCATTATTAGATTTTATGGTAAAGAGTAGCGAGGAAGACTTACAAGTGGGGGAGAAAAGAAACAACTTTGTTTTGTTAGGGTTTAATATCAGCTGACAGAGAGCCAATTTTCAACTATATTGAAAGTATTCTGGGTTAATGTCATTAGATCTGTCGGGGAGGTGGCTGAACAAATCAAGGTGGAGTCATCCGCATATTGGATACAGGTAGCCTATGGGATGGCAGTGGGAAGGTCATTAATAAAGAGAGAGAAAAGAAGGGGTCCTAGTATGGAGTCCTGGGGGACACCTAGGGTAATGGGTAGATGGGTTGATAGTTTGTCCTGCCATAGGACGGCTTGTTGTCTACTGCACAGGTAAGACTGGAACCATTGAAGCGCATGGCTGTTTAGTGAGAATGCTTTAAGGGTGTGCATGAGTATTTGGTGGTTGACCATATCGAAGGCCTTGGAGAGATCTAAAAAGAGGGCTGAGGAAAGCTTGCTATTATTTTGGTTATGGTTTATGGTGTTAGAGAAGGATAGGATGACTGAGGTGGTACTCTGATGTTACCTAAAAGTGTGCTGAGAGTTAGCCATCAGCTTATTCTGGGTAAGATAATGTATAAGTTGTTTTTGGACACGCTTCTCCATAATTTTAGCCAATGGTGACAGAATAGCTATGAGTCTAAAGTTTGACAGTTTGAAGGAGTTGCCTCCTTTATGGAGTGGTATTACATGAGATATTTTCCAAATGGAGGGGATGGTGGCTTCAGATAAGGTTCTGTTGATTATGTTGGAGATGGGGTATGCTATGGCATCTGCTGCCTTTTGCAGATACTCTGGTGGGAGGAGATCTGCTGCTAGAGTAGGTGGTTTTAATTTCTTTATTAAAGGTCTGATAAGTGATGTAGAAACAGGCTGAAAGCTAAAGATGAGTCAGGTATTGGCTGTGGCAGAATTTGGGTTGGAGCAGCTGGGTGCCAGTTGGCTGGCTAGGGATTGAATATTCTCTGTGAAGAAACCATCGAAGGTATTTGCAATATCCTCTGGGGATTTATGGTTGGAAGCTGATGGGGTAGGAGTGGAGGACTGTCCTGGGTGAAGAAGTTTGTTTATTCCTGCCCAAAACTTTTGAGGTTTGTTGTGATGTTTTTGTTAAAGATGGTAGTAGAAGTTTGTTTTTGTCTAGTATAATAGATTTTTTTGTGTGATTCCTTAGCTGTCAGTATTGGAGTAGATCTAGTGGGTCTTTTCTGGCACGCCATTTGTCCCATGCCTTATTTCTAGCTATGATTTTAGATTTGGTCTCTTTTGAGAGCCACAGGGCAGTTTTTGTTCTGGTTCTAATGGAGCGAGCAGGAGCAGGAGAATCAAGAATAGTAAGGAATATGGAATTAAAGTACGCTACTGCATCTTCCAATGAAAGGTGCTTTAGGATTGACCAATTGCAAGCTTTAAGTTCATTTTGAAAATTGGTGGAGTTGATGTTCTTATTATTTCTGACGGTTTTAAAGGTGGTCTGGTGGGGGTTGTCCACTTTGTGCTTGATAATGTACGTACGTAAGTGGTCAATTAGGTCATCCGGGAGGGTCCCTGACTTGTATATATAGGGTTGGCTGTTGATAAGTATCCAATCTAGGATACTGTCTTTGTTATTGGGTTTGCCTATCCCGGTGGGGGAGGATATGAGCTGCGTAAAACCATGTAGGTTAACATGGCTTGTGTGAGATTCCAAGGAACAGGTGTTCCAATCAATGTTAAAATCTCCAAGCACCATAGTTTGTTGGGGGTAGGTACTTGATAACCAGTGGAGGATGTCCTCTAGGGTGCTTGTATTATTACCTGGAGGAATGTAAATGCAGACAATGTTTATGCATTTGTTATTGTTAATCTGTAGTTTGGTAATAATAATTTATGCATTATTAAACTGGAGACCTTAGTAATATCTAGTGTATTTTTATAGAGTACAGCTACCCCACCACCCATCCTAGTAGTAAGATCTAATCTAAGTATATCATACCCTGGTGGTATTACCTCATTGTCTTTAGTTACCGGTTTTAGCCAGGTCTCCGTACGACATAATACATCGGGGGAGTAAACTGCTAAGAGGGTATGCAGATTATGGACCTTATTGTTTATGCTTCTGATATTTAGTTGGCATATCAGGAGAGAATTAGGGGGCCTATTAGCCAGTGTTATGTTAGAAGGAATATTAGTTTGGGAACTGAAATCAGCAAGTGGGGATGGGCCAGGGTTTGGGTGGATGTCTCCATCCATTGCATAATTAACACACAGTAAGGCTAACGGAAGCTCTCATTTGCTACTGCCAAATATGATATACATGTTATGTTCCTTTGAGAAAACTCAGGAAGACAGCATGTTGCAGTAACTATTGTTAAGCTTTATATTACATACATAATGCATATTTAACAGTGGGGTAGACTTGAAAGATGGAAGAAATAAATGCATTAAGGAGAGAGAAAACAGGTTCCTGCACTTCAGAGCATAACAGATTGGCAAAAATGCAGAGATGGGATAGCAGACGGGAACACAGAGGAATTTGAGAAGTCAGGAAGTTTGACTTTAAAATTTAGAAGCAGAAATTAGCTTTAAGTGAGGCCTGACTGGATCAGATCTTCATTCTCTGCCATATGGCTTCAGACATCATCCCTGTGCCAGAAGACATCAAGGTGTTCAGATCATCAGATCCATAGCAGATAGACTATGACAACTGCTTCAAGATACAGCAGTAGATATTCAGCATATTATACACTTTTCAAACGACCATGAAAGCTCTACTTCAGCATCTCAAGAATGCAGTTCAATGGTTCACAGGTGTTTACTAGGCTAACAACCACAAGGGCCTTTTTAAGCCGAGCCATGCATCCCAAATCTCTGACAAGTTCTGGTCCCCTTGACAAGTGATGCAGAAACAGTCAGACTTCATGAAACAGTGCAATATTGTGGCCTGCCATTTCAAGGCAGCCTAAGAGCTTTGATTACAGTCCCTAAACTGATAACCTCAAAAACAGAGCTAGACATCACATTCTGCACATTTTTTGTACTTTCTGAAAAGTTAGAAACTGATAATTCAGTATCCTTTATCAAAAAAAAAAGTTAAGCTACTGTTCTCTTACAAAGACCACCAGTAGTAGACAGGGTTCACAGAATTACCATTAGAGTAAGAAGTGACAACTCCCCCATCATTTTATATTCAGAAATTTAGAATGCAATGACAGGGACAGGCTCCCCAAAGCATCTGCAAACATGGGAAATCCTTGCTGGATTGTCAGACAGCAGGTACATATAATACCTGACTGCAGCACTGCATTATTTCTGAAACAGAATATTTTTGTTTCATTCTTACACAGTTGTGCTTACAGATGTATTATGTCCATTTTAGATTCCTAGACATCATCATTATTGCAAAACATGTATTCATTTAATTATCATAGAGGAAAGGAAGCATTTATTCATACACTGACTTTCTTACACATCTCCCCATATTCAGACTGTTTTAAAACGAAGTCCGTAGGACAAAGGGCAGTATAACTGATCCTAAGTGAGAAAAGTAAGCTCTGAACTTCCAAATGAAGTTCCTGAACAGAAGGACAAAAGTTGCACAAATAGTAACAGATACTTAACACACCCCAATGTAATTAGGAATAGAAGAAGCAAAAGGTAGTTCAAACTTAAAACAGCAAAACAGATTCAAGTTGAAGGTTTTATTACTTAACAAAATAAACAACATTAGCAGTTTACTGATTGAATGTATATATTTTCTCTGATTTTAGCAACATGGTTTATATAATGCATAGTATTACTGGTAGCAGTATCATTTTAGTAAATATAATCTTTTCTTCAAATATAAAGAAAGTACAGTTGTGTAAGATGCACTTATCATAACAATAAATGTATTCCTCACTGTTGCAGTCACCTTTTGGCTGTAAAACTTGCATCTTGCCTAACATATAACAGGCCATCTTCACAAAGCTGTGGCTCCCACTTACATCTTCACTCTGACTGCTGATTGGACAGCCCAGTGGAGGAAACTCAACAGTCAGAGTGAAAAAACCCTCAGGACTTTCTAGCCCATTCAGACAGAAAAGAGGGCATATCCTGAAAGTCTAAAATGTCTCAACAGTAAGAATTAGCTTAATATCCCCAACAACTATCTATATAAGTAGGAGGATGGGAGGTGGGTGCAGCGACTGAAGCAGTAAGGTATTCGAACATCTAGTGCTATGATAAGTAGCACTTACACAACTATGCTATACTCATATTATCACTGATGCAGTAGCCTTTTGGCTATGTTGGTTGATTACCAAAGTATATTTAACCTGGGAGGCAGAAGGATAAATATTCAGGAGCCCCAGAGAATGGTCTTAACAAAGCCAGTATTGGACCTAGAGAAGGAATCCAATTTGCAATGCTTTGCAAAAGTATATACAGAGAACCAAAGTACTGCTTCTAGAATACTTCTAGTTTCCATTCCTTTCCAATGTACTATTATAGAGGCTAAAGCTCTAGTAGAATGTGCCTTGAATTACTATGGTGGGTATAACAAAAGGCAATAGCTGTGGACAACTACCTTGAAATAGAATGTTTTGACATCGGCTGTCCTTTCTTAGTACTATTATAAGAAATAGCTGATCTGTTTTTCTAAAGGACTTAGTTCTGCCAAGAGAGTACTTGAGCCGCCTATGCATGTCCAGTGTATTTAGAATCCTTTCTCCCTGGTTCTGAGGGTCTGACTAGATCAATGTGAAATTGATTGCTTGATTCAAAATAAATGCTGAAACCACTTTGGGCTTAATAAGACTTTGTCTCATGTGGAAGATCAGATAGCGTTCACCCACCACGAGAGCTTGCAACTTAGACACTCTTCTTACAGATATCAGATCAATAAGAAGAACAGTCTTTGAAGTAATGAACCTTAAATCAGCCTGATGTGTTAGTTCAAAGAGAGACATAGTTATGTTTTCAAACATAAAATGAAGATCCCAGGAAGGGGCCACCTATTTTCTAGGAAGCCATGTAAAACCGCATGAATATAGTGTTTTAACAAAAAAAAAGAGAGAGAGACGAAAGAAGAGGCTCCATGGGCAAACATGCTCAAATGGAGCAGGATATACCATGACAGAGTAGTATGACAGGTCAGAGGAAAGTAACTCAAACCATTATTTCAGGACCAGAGTTACATAATCTCTGATAGGGCCCTGGTTATTGGCTAGGCCCCAACTAGAAAATCATTTATGCTTGCCAATATAAGATTTCCTAGCAGCAGGTTTTCTTGCCTCCTTTAGTACATGGTGAATGTCCTCATGAAAGAGGGCCTAAAGCTAATCAAAACTGAATCATCCATGCAGTTAAAGTTGTTTGAGATTCATATTACTAAACTCCCTGTCTTATGGGACTAGGTCTTGTCTGTGAGGAAACTTGTGGTAAATGCCTTTTGACAATTCCATATGAAGGGAGAACAAATATTTCCTGGACCAAAAGGGAATTACTGCAATGATTTTTGAAGAGTCCTTCTGAATCTCAGAATTACCCTAGGTATCAGTAGAAAGGGTAGAAAGGCATAAAGGAACATTAGTGACCACAGGAATGAAAATGCATTTTTTCCAGGCTTGCATGCAAGGATCCGTGGGGCAGGACTTGTTCAGTTATCTGTTTTGAAAGGAGTCAAACATATCTATTTCAGGTGCTTCCCACAACTGGATCAACTCCTGGAAGACCCCCCCCCATTTAATTTTCCATTCATGAGGGTCTGTGCTAGTCCTACTCAGTTTGTCTGTCACTATAATTTTCTCTAACAGAATGAAAGATGCATGGACAACTAAGCAATGCTGTAGAGCTACCTCCCAAGCCATCATACCCATCATGCAAAGAGAATATGACCCGGTAACCCCCATACTTATGTACCACATCACTTTGATGTTGTCTATATAGACACCTGAGGAGGTCTTGGAGACCATAAAGGATGAGGAAATTTTAAGTCATGGATCACAACCCACATCTCTTTGACATTTAGGTGCTTTAATCTCTCTGAGAAGTTCTGCAGTCCTTGCACCTTTACCCCCATAGAAACTCTTACCAAAGCAAAATGTAAGGCATTTGTAGTTACTGATCAACTGGGAATTTACGAAAAAAGGGAGTCCTGGATTTTGTGCAGTTCCTTTTTATCAAAGCCTAAATCTGGAATCTGAAATTCCAGAGGATGATGATGCTGGGTAGATGTTTGTTTTTTACAAACCAATGATTTTTTTCATATGTAACCTTGCAAGTGGAACCATAAGAATCACTGAGGCCATGTACCCTGGAATCCTGAGATAATCTGTTGCAGAAGTCAGCAAATGATTGGAGAAGCTCAAGAAAGTTTCCAGGTAAAATGCAACCTTCATCTGTGTAAGAAACACCTTTTGCTGAGGAGTGCCTATAAGGCAGCCCAGAAACACAATCCTGCATGATGGAGTCAAGAAGGATTTTTGTACATTTATCTGGAATCTCAGATTGGCAAGAAGAGATGAAAACTATGTTAAGGACTCTTGACATCTGAGAAAAGACCCTGCAAAGATAAGGAAGTCATCTAAATAAGGAACTGTGTGAATGCCATTTCATCTGTGATGAGGTATGACTGTATATAGACAATTTGTAAACAACCCTGGTGCAGAAGATAACCTAGAGTTAAATGCTGAGAACTGAAAATCTGACCCAAACACAGATAATCTGAGAAACTTCCTGAAGCCTATGGCTACAGAAATAAGATGATAAGCATCTTTTAGATCTATTGTTACCATGACACTCAAGAGAGGTATGAGGGGTAACAGAGTTTGAAGGGTCAGCATTTTTAATTCTGGTACTGTCACATACAAATTGTGAAAGGAAAGATCCAGAACTGGTACTAGAAACATTCTGGAATAGAATCCTGTGCCCATTTGATCAAAAGGTACTTGTTCTGTAACTCCTGAAGTAAGTGATGAAGAACTTAAGGGAAAAATTGGTTTGGGTTGGAGAATGAGGAGGAATTCCCTTGAAAGGATTTATTGGTATCCAGGGCCAATTGTACACCTCCTGAACCACTCTTAGGACTCAAGAGTCTGAAATAATCTGTTGCCAAAGGGGGTTATAAAAAGACAGTTTATAGGGCACACTTTGAAAGAGAGGGGCAGGAGGGTAGAAGATAGAGAATGGAATGCTGACTTCATTATTCTGAAGTATAGGACTGTAACTCCTTTTTTGGAAAATATGCTTTTTTCATGTTACTGCCATGTTTTTGTTCCCTGTATTCTTTCTGTTGGTAGGGATTTCTTGTTTTATTTCTTAAAGGAAAATCACATTTGGGAGATTTGCAAAGGGAGTTTGAAAAATCACACAAATGGTGTGTCATGGGGCTTAGTGCTAGGACTAGTCCTTTTCAGAATATACTTCTTTGAAGTCAAGGCTAATGTAGAGGGCCTCTGGCTGATAAAGTTTACTGATGACTGCAAGCTGGGGGCAAGTACCCAATCCCTCAATGATATAGAAATGGTGCCAGAGCCATGGCATAAAACTAAATTAAAAAAATGCATAATTGCACCCTTTTGGAAGTCA
The DNA here is from genome assembly GCF_019279795.1 of Protopterus annectens. NCBI lineage: Eukaryota > Metazoa > Chordata > Ceratodontiformes > Protopteridae > Protopterus > Protopterus annectens. The sequence goes on from NC_056743.1 coordinate 636,300,030, forward strand.
AATACCCATGCAAATTACAGCATTAAGAGTAGACCCCTAAAGGTGGACTCAGAGGTGACAGATCTAGGTACATATATAGACAGTAGCCTGAACTTTGACTGTCATGTCTCCATAGGGATGAGGAAGCCCTTCTGTGTGGCACAGCTCATAAGTAAAGGCATGGCATTTAGATCCAACTAAGTTATAGTCCATTTTACTCAACCTTTGTCAGATCACCTTTTGTACTTGGCTAGATACTTACAGCAGCTGGAGTGACCTCATAGGCTCCTCAAAAAGAACATACAGGGTGCAGGCAACATACTCTATGCAGATAGACTAAAAAAACTATCCCTTTACTTTGTCTCCTACTGACTTTTAAGGTATGACCTATGCTTAATCTACAAGGCACTCACAAATCCAGTCCTGATGGAGCTGTTGCACATTCACAAGATAAACTGCATGAGGGTCACCCAATCTAGGAAACTAAACCTGGTGTGTGACTCAAACAACGCATGTTGGAGAGACAGATATGTATCTTAGAGAGTTCCCCTTCTTTGGAACAAGCTTTCTATACATGTTAAACAGAGACCTTCCATGGCCCTCTTCAATTGCAATTTGCATCAATGGATGGGAAATCATAAATTCACTCCTGGGCTAGTGCCTATGTCTGTTATGGACAGGTGCAGTCTGTAAAATGCTCAAAAGCATAGGCACAAACTTAAGCCACCAAGAAACGAAAAACAGTTCCAAACTCAAAAAATAAAAAAGTGAATGCAGTACTAGATTGCACAACTGCTTTAATTATTGAAACAAATAAGCTAAAGTTCCTAATACATTAAGCTCGGGACTACAGCACTTATTTGTTTTACTAATACAAACCAAAGCCATCTTCTAGCCTCTAGGGATCAAAAATCAAGTAAACTTGGGGTAATATTGGCTAGGCTTATAAGGGTTCTTAAGCCATTAGCTAGTAATTGCCTATGAACTTATGAATCTATGAATACTTGCATATAAAGGTATCATTTTTATGTCTTCTTTAGAAGTTCATCACTTACCATGGTTAATGCTGCTGCTACAAGTTGTGTCTACTGAGGCTGACTCTGTCTGATGCTCACATAGCCCAACCATTACATAGGTATGTAAAGGTTGAGAATTTTTTATGCATCACTTTTACTGTTTGCATATGTGTAATGATGTGGTGTGCTGTTGTCTGTGCCAAGAAGAGTAGGACAGTGCATGTGTAACATATGCCAACATAGTTAGCTGGAGTTGTTTTAAATAATTTTGTGTAATTTGACTATCACACTGACTTGTATGGATGCTTGTGTTAAAATGTTTCATCAGTTTTATTATAACTGATTAAATGTATATGTTTAAACAATGAATTCTGGATGGGAAGAGTAGACATTTTTGAAATTGTTCTACGATTTTCAAATACTGCAACAGATCATAGGAAACTCTGAATGTGTATTTTACCAGAGTCAGGTGATCAAATGAGATGGCATTCTATAACCAGCACTGAGAGTATGGAACTCTCACAGCAGTTTGTTTTGTTTCCTGTGGAACATGATATAAAAATCTATGACAATTATCATAGTCAGTCAATTGACTTCAATTCAGTTCAGATCAGTTTAGTTTTGAAGCTCATCACCTTGCTTTATGTATTAGCATCTAATCTTGCCTTGCTATATGAATTAAGTTAGCTAGGGAACAGTTATTCTTTAGACAGTCAGGAAATACAGTGAGATTAATTCAGTAGTGTTTTTCTGCATCTGTTTGAATCTGTCCAACTGTGTTATTTTTATTTCTCCTGATTGAAACTCTTGTGTTTATTGTACTTAGATATTTAGTATTCTTATTTTTTTCTATTTTATTATCTATTATTAAATATTTTATACCTTTCATTGTGGCTGATCTTTTAGAGAATAATTTTAACATAAGCAGGAACAAATAGGCAGCACCAGATAAAGTAGAATGAATATGTACCACGATGCAAAAACAAAAATCTTCCAGACCACAGCAATAAAATAGAACGTTCCTGTTTTATTGACCATCACTTCAGTTCAGTGGTGAGGATTGAGGCACCCAGTAGGCTTCATCAGACTGTATCATCATAGGAACTATTAGGTAGTAAGTATGTGAGCTGTCTTCTGCCTCTTAGCCAGGGCCATAGCATATTGTGCATGCCTACATCTTCCTGGATCATCCACAGCTGCTAGTTCTTCCTTAAACTCTTCATTTGCATCTGTTGGCCCCCCCCCCATAGTGCTGGAGAGAGAAGTTATTGGCCTTGTTGTCCTTTTAGCAGCTGTTTCCTGACAATAATATTGTGCAACATGGCACAGACTGTACTATTTTGGCAAAGTCACCTGAGTCATACTGCAGGACACCATCAGATGTAACTAGACACTGGAACCTTGATTTGAGCAAGACAAATACATGCTTCATAATATTCCTAATTTGAGTACATACATCATAGATTCAAAGATTCGTAGAATTATAGAGTTACTAGGTTAATGACCCTAAGCCTAGCCAAGTTTTCCCAAATGAATAATAATGCCATGTATCCAAATAGGACATTGTGGGCCAAGCATTTATAATTTACCTCTGTCCATAAGAGATCATTGTATCTTTGCTCAGTGCAGTTGTCTGGATTTCTCATTGGTGTCACAAGCCAATGTTCCACTGCATAATCTGCATCCTTGTGGAAAGTCACACCTAGCAAACCTTACATAGAGGTCACGTGTGCCAAATGTGTAAGTTATGAAAACTGCCAGGGTTACCTGCACAAGCATTGCCGATGTTCTCTTGGGCATTACAGACCACCCAACAGCTGACAGAGTGATATATTTTCCTGTTGATGTATCTCTTTTATTGCAATGTGTGTGCAGTTTATGGCCCACAGGGAAGTGTGCTATGACACCGTATAATTGTTGCTCTCTCCTCTGTAATTCTGCCTTTTTTCTGTTGTTGCTGTTACATTGTGATATAAAATGTTTTGACATTTCTTATTTAAAACCTCCACTAATTCTATAAATTGATGTCTTCCTTTTGTAGTTTTTATTAAATTAAGTTTAAATCATTCTGATTTTTTTATGATTTCCTTATTCCACTGTTTAAACATGTTTTATATTTATGTTTATTTGTTTATGCATTTGCTGACCACAGTAAAGCACCAGTCCATGTGGACCATTTGCAGGCTGAGCACAGAAAATTATAACAGAAATAAAATTATTAACAGAATAAAACTATAAAAGAGAATAAATTAGTAATAACAGAGAAAACAACCAAGAGAACAAATGAATCCCATGAACTCTAATCATTTGTAGCTACTTTAGTATATAATACAGAATACACAATATGTAAGCACTCATTTATTATAGAAAATAATAAGACTAGAAATACATGTATTGTGTTCCAGAAAATAGGAGGTACGCATATTAGGGGATAAAAAGTCGACCTTGAAGTAATTCAAACATGCAGCCTTCTGATCTTGAATCAGTTATACCATTGTTTTTTTATTTCAAGTATTAATTTGGCCATATAGGTATGCTTCTAAAGTATTCCTTAATATGTTGTCTTTAGCATCTCTGTTATCTTCACTTATTAGACAATTATACATTTCTTCGCTTAACCATTCTTTGAATTCTCTTAATTTAGTTACATAACATGAAATTGTATTACATTGTTGTTATTTTTTTCCAACATGAATATCATGGGATTATGGTCTGATAAGGGACATGATTATATCCTAAATAGTGTATCTCTGAAGTTAAGTCATGGGTCAAATAACAACAGTTAGTTCAGATTGCATTTCGTATATACAAATGAATAATGTGCATAATATATAATGGACAAGAATAAGCTCACTCATTTAAGTCTTTCATGTTTAGCAAATATTCCCGTTTTGTTTATGTTCTTGGGCTCTAAGATACACTTGCATTATTTTTATCTTATATCCAGTTAAAATCTCAGTAAAGTAGTAAACTGCATTTTATTTTATTTAAAGGTATTTCCAGACATCCATTAGCATGTCTCACTCAAATACATGGTATTAGGGGTAAGTTTTCTAGTGTAAAATGTCTGTAGTGAATTCAGTTATTACCACAGTAAAGATTTCTTTATTATTATAATGGCAAATTGTATTAAGTATCACAAAAATAAAAAATAAAATGTTGTCCCTATTTTTATCTTTAAAAGATGAATTTGCTATTATATTGTAATTCCAAAAGGTGTGCTTATACCATCTTATACCAGTCAAATTGTTTCATATAAGATGCACCTTCTTCAGTGTCAAGTATATAGAGAGACAGACAGATAGATAGTGATATATAGATATATACACATGGAGACAAAGACAGAGACGATGTCATATCAGTTTATGGAAATTATTCATTTTCATTCCTTTTCTAACTTCCTTTTAGTCTTTCTTGATTGCTGTAAAGTATTTATTATTTTAGCCCTCACAGTACACATGTATTTTGATTCATTGTTTTATTTGCTATGACATAAGTACAAATTAATTTAGAAAAATATAGTTTTCTTTTTTTAATGTTAAATCAATTCCACTTCATTATCATTAGTAACATTTAATGTCTGGTAGTTACTACACAGGATTAAGTCTGTGATGTGTTAAATAGCTGATTTCTGTGGTACAGGGTTTGATTCCCTCAGCCTTCATTTGCCTACTATAACACCTTGAGTAAGGCACTTAACTAGATAGCAATTGCAAAATTAGTCTAAGTTCATCAGTCTCCTGGACCACATACTTAATAACTACACATGAACTTATAATAAATACTTTAATATTAATAGCAAAAAACATTTGCTACATTTATAACACACAATTCTCATTAAAAGTCCAATTCAAATCATCAAATTGTTGTTAAGATATAACAACAAAAAATATTCATTTATATATATTACAATGTATTTATCTGATAAATTTATTTCTATATCTCAGGAGTAAAAAAACCTCCCCAAATTCTCCCTTTTATCTTTGTAATCAATATTATAAACATTTTTAACTATTGCTTGCTTTAATCAGTACCAAGTGGAATAGCAATTACTGTATGCTGTGTAAAGTGTTTTCACTTTGTATTGTGCAATCTTGTAGTTAGTATATTTAAGTTATCAAGGGTGTGGGGTATACAGGGAGTTACTTTCTGCATAAAAGAGGGTAAGAGAGGTTTTTGTTCATTTTAGAGTTTTGGGTTATTCCATACTTCGATGTTTTGTACATTCATGGAGTTCAGGGAATCCATGTTTCAGTAATATTGCTACAGCTCAAATATATGTCTCTATAATGCATAATATATATATATATATATATATATATATATATATATATATATATATATATATATATATAAATATGTATACCTAAAAGTGTCAATTTACCATCTTGTTCAACTGCATATTAAATTCTTACTTATCACTTAATGTATGCATCAGCTTATTTAAATTTATTTGCTTAATGCAGGAAATGTATTCCAAAAATGTAGTTATATTACAGCCTCTTTTAAGGAGACAAGCTGATCAATAAAGGCTTATAATTTCCTAAGCAATATTAGGGTTATTTCATTTTGCATAGTTTACCTCTTTAAACAGTCATAGCAACAATTCATGTATTAGTTCATCTAAAACATTATTTGAACTATCACCATCACATTGGTTACAAATTCACAGTGTGGTTCACCAAAACCGACTCTGCAATGATAAACATACCAGAACCTTCCTTCATATTCATAGGTCCATAGGTTCATAGGTAGGTACTAGGCTGTCAGCCCTGGGGCCTATATAAGCCTAGCCAAAAAGGTTCTCTGGCTTTCGCCACCCAAGAAAATTATTCCTAATGACATCACTAAACACTTACTTGTATTTGTCCAATCTAACATAGCCCTTTACTGAATTTCCGTCATTGAGCTAATAGTACCACCTGGATATCTATCTCCTAAATATACCATAAACATACTCCATTTGATGGATGTCACCAACATCAAGGACCTACATTTTACTAAGAGAGACCAGAGTGTTTGATGCTTTTCATGTCCCACTATGTTATAGAGTGGCAGAAGCATTGCGATAACTATTCTATCAAAAGCACTAAATGTCTAGTTTCTGCCATGATTCCTTAACATGCCTCACCAACCAATGCTGTCTGTTCCTCAGCTGCTGAAGAGGGGTTATAACACTGATTCATAAGTATGTACAATGAACTTAGATTATGACTTGATCTGATTAAGTTAGTAGTTGGGTAATCATCATTGTAAACTGAGCAGAGTAGTTTATTACTAGGTAATTATTATGTACCCACCTATAATGACTGCATATCATTAAATGCATATGCATAATATTTTCACTAAATTCATTTTATTTATTTTTATTTAACATTTGTTAACCGGGAAAGTCCGACTTGGAACAGAGCCAATTTTCAGCAGAGGCCTGGGGAGAAACACTTCAAAGACGTCTTTGTAACCACCCAGAGGAAACCTACACGAACACAGGGAGGGCATGCAGACTCCACACAGAAGGAACACCAGCCGAGAATCAAACCAGAGAACCCCTTGCTGTAAGGCGACAATGTTACTGCTGCACCACTGCGCCATCCAATTCAAAATTCAAAATCATCATTGCTGTGAGTATTGGATGAAATTGTAGTATGGTTCTGGATTACTGGAGAGACAGGCTACCTCTAGAAAAAAACAAAACAAAACAGGAAGCCTAAAATATCAGATCATATTTTATTTATTTTACATTTGTTGACCAGGCTAGTCTAGCTGGATATATGTCCATTTTTAGTAGAGGCCCAGGGAGAAAAGCTCCACACATTTCAAATAAAGTTCACATCTACAGAAATACATATTTAGAATTGTAATACATTTTCTGTAAAGAAAAGAGAAATAATATGAGGTTGTAAATTTATAAAGTACATATAAAGAAGGCTACACATATTTGACTAGACTTAGTATAATTAAATTAAGTTACATTTAATTGTTGATAAAGAATAATAGCTAATAAAAGAAAAGAAAATATAGTATAGATGTAGATAAGAAAGGAAGATAAAGGAAAGTGAAATGGAGAAGCAGTTAAGTAATACATCTAGAAGTAATATGTGACATTCTTTAGAGAATCAAGTAATAAGTAAGACTATGATAGAGAGGAAGCATAGTAGTTGTTAAGATGAAATAGTTTCAGAGATGAGAAGCATAGTAGTAGTTAAGATGAAATAGTTTCAGAGATGAGAAGCATAGTAGTAGTTAAGATGAAATAGTTTCAGAGATGAGAAGGTAGGTTGATTCAAGTAATAAGGGATAGGTTGGTCAGTCAGGTTTAGAACAGGGGCACATGCAATGTGTTTTCAGGAAGAGTTTAAGTTTATTTTAAACAGAGTAACAGAGGGAACTGTGGTAAGTTCAGAGGGAAGTAGGTTCCAGGTTTTTCCAATAGAATTAGAAAAAAGAGAGTCTCCAGCTCTATTGTTTGATTTATTGACATATACAAGACATTTTTGTGAAGATCTTAGGGATTTCAGGTTATCATAGGGGTGAATAAAGTTAGATAGGATGGGTGTTTTGGCAGGTTGATAAGACGATGGCCAGTTGATAAAATTTCAGCTGCTGCTGTAGTTCATGCCACCCTAGATGCTTTAGATTAATACAATGGTGTGTTCTGTATGGGTTACCTGTGGCAAATCTGGCTATGCTATTATAGGAGTTTTCTAGTTTCTTAAGGTTATTTTTTGACAGATTGGTAAATATGGGTGAGGCATAAAGAAGGGTGGAGATTAGATGGGTGTGGGAAATAGTTATTCTAGTTGCAGGAATGAGGAAGGATTTGATCCTGTAAAGAGAGCCTATTTTTTTATTAGTAGTTTTCAGAATGTTGCTGATATGGGCATGAAAGTTTAGGTTATTGTCTATGGTGAGACCTAGTAGTTTGGCAGTTAGATCTTGGGATATGAGTGTACGATCATTGGATGATACAGTGAAGACTATTGGGGGAGATTTACTGGTAGGTGTAAAAAGGAGAAGTTTAGTTTTTTTAGGGTTTAATAGGAGACAGCGTTTTGTAAACCATATTTTCACAGAGTTAAATATGTCTTGAGAAAGGAGGGAACTTGAGAATGAAAGATCTGTCTCTCACTGATAAATGGAGGTTGCATTATCCATGGGAGGAAAACTTTACATTTTATGCAGAAAAATTGAAAAACAGCCATCAAATGGAACCTGGCATCTTTATTATAATACCCTAATGAGAAATAAGTTAATAAGACATGGTTAAAACTGTATTGGTCTGATTATTGCTGAAAGCAGTGTCATTTATTTAGCTTAAAAAATTAACTATAGTATATAAAAGAAAAAAATACAACTTGAAAAAATAAAAATAATACAAGAGCTACAATATCCCTGACAGCATTTATAGTTATGTTTAGAAGTAGATCATTCTAAGTGATCTGTTTTCTTTTGCACTGTATGTACATGTTTTCGACTGAAAATAGAGATAGTGTTTATTAATGGCCACAAGGGAAACTAAGTTGAAAAGAGTGAAACTGTTTAGTATGGAAGGGAAAGCATAGCAGGTGGTAGATTTCCATTTTGTGAAGGGAAGAAAAAAAAGAGGGTTCTCATAGTGAGAAGAAAAAGATCAGTGGGAAAATTCATTAGTAAGATAAAGAAGGATGCTGGGTTATAATAGAAGTGATTGATAGAAATGAGGGTGTGTGTGTGTATATATATATATATATATATATATATATATATATATATATATATATATATTAAATATAGATATATAGATATATATGGACAGATATATTCCTCTAACATGAATAAACCTCACTTTCTAAAGATTGTTATTAAAACTGGTAATATAATTCTGATCCTATGGTCATGGAAGTGATGGCAGGAATATATTAATATGATGATTAAACATATATTATGCCATTTATTTGGAAGGATACAGACACAAAAAGCAAGAGTAATCCTATCCCTAACAAAGGGAACATAACTTTTTAAAGAAATGATAGAATTGAATAGATTTCTGATCCAGGGAGATATGAGATTGGTTATCACTTGACTGGGAACTGGAGAAAGAAATGTCTATCTGATCATGTACATATTGAAATTTCAATAATGTGAGAGGAAGTTATACACAAACAGAAATGAAGGAAATGGAATCCTGACATGGACTGGTGAGGATTGAGAAAAATACAACTTATATCAAAAAAGAAGGGGTGACAAGGATAGATGTGTGGGTTATAATTATGTGTGGACTGAAAGGAAATTTGATGAGCTAGAAAGGATGTTAGAGAAAGCTAGCACATTAACTGATAAAACTTTTACATGAAAACTGAAAGATTTGCAAGCTAGGTTGGACATTGAGGAAAGGGGGAGGGGCATGTAGCGAGGAAATTAGATATTCTCTCCATTCATGAACTATATGGATGGAAACGACAGCAACAGAGAGGACACAAAAAAGAAGGCAGCATTTTTGGTGGCTACAAGGGGAAATACTCAGAATATTCTTGCCCTGAAAGCATTTACTGAAGTATATTTAGATGAAGACATAATAGATTTGAAGAAAAAAGGTAAAACATTGTGGTATGAAAAGTTTCCTAAAGGAGAAAGATTGGAGAGGGACTGGATGGACAGAGACTTTCATATGGAAGACTGTCTAGATGTTGTGGGAAAATTGAAAAAAAAAAGGAAAAACATGGGGGAAGACAGATTTATGGGAGAATTTTGTAAGTGAAAGTACACATGCAAGTAGCTATGAGAAATATTTAACAACAGAACTAAACCTGGAATGCTGCCACATTCTTTCAGAAGTGCAGAATTGGTTGTAATTCTTAAATCAGAGCAAGACAAATTTGATCCGGGGAACTAACACCTTATATTCTTAATTGATATTGATGTCAAAATATTATCCATGGGGTTAGTAAACATAATAGAAAAGATTGTACTACTGCTCCTGGAGGGAGGGCAATGGGTATCTATAAAGCAAATGACCACTAAAAGTAGGTGGTGGATGTCAACAGAATTTTTAAAGACAGCAGAAACAGAGGGAGATGAGCTAACTGGAGTAATATTTTCCCATAAATTAAGCCTTTCATATGGTAAAAATGGGATTTTTTATTTCTTTCCCCCTTACCTGGTCCATTCATTCCAGTGGTACCAGTGCCCTCTCTTCCATCTCAAGGTCTACTTGCTCAGCTTTCCTTCTCTGGACTTCTCTGAGTAAGCTGGAGCCAGTTTGGATCTTAAGGGCATCTTGGGGTGTGGTGCCAGTGACTGCTTCAGCTGACAGTGGTAATTATGGCCTATCCTTATTTCCCCACCACAACCTCTGCATCCGTTGACAGCATATGAGGGCTACTACCCTTTATGGGCTATGCTTCCCTCAGGCAGCATCTACAATAAATGACCCCCAATGGTCATGCCCATCTCTTCATCCCTTCCTCCCTTCCAGTTTCACAGATGTCTGAGGCACTATAAAACCCAAGTCAACCAGACCATAGTTAGGGCTTTATCTGTCTACATCGTAGTGCTGTCTTATGGGATTTCTTATTTGAGATTTTGGAAGACATAGGCATGGGGCCTTTCATTCAGGGGTGATTAAGTGCTTTATATAAGACACCTAAGATATGTCTGTTGATAAATGGAGATTTATCTAAGGTAGAGCTGGAAATGGGCATGAGACAAAATGCTTACAATTTATTCTATTTATTTATAGAGGTCTCAGCCCAGAGATCGAGAATTGTCCATAGTAATATACAAGAACAAGGTCAGTCTTTCCAAGTTTTTGTTAATTATTGATAGACTACATCTACTGCTGTGTACAGTGTGATATACATTTTAGGAATTTAAGAAAAATTCAGTTTTCAAAGGTAGTTGTGCCAAGACAGTTCAATTAAGATTGAGAATGATGGTGCTCATTGTGGATGATGGGTAGACCAGTAGGAAAAATGGAACAAAGCCCGGGATTCTTACTGTGTAGTGTTCACCCTGCTTCTGTACTTATCCAAGGCCTTTGACACTATCATCCATAACATTCGCCTATCTAAACTCTCTAATCTAAACCTATCCCACTCTTCTGTCAACTGGTTTTCTAGTTACCTCTCTGACAAACAACAAGCTGTCAAATGGAAAAAAGCCACCTCCTCCTTCCTTAATACACCTACAGGCATGCTCCAGGGTTCCATATTGGGTCCTCTACTGTTCAACATTTTCATAAATGACTTCTACCAAAACATTCCTAGTGTTAAACTGATTCAATATGCAGATGACTCTATGATCATCTGCTCCACCACTCCCACCTCCACTCTCTTAAAACTAACTCAAGATGCTTTCTCTTATACCGAATGATAGACAACCACCTATCACTCAACACATCAAAAACAAAAATTAATTTATTTTCCCCTTCAAAAAGTACCATCACAGACAAGAACTCATTCTCCATTACTAGTCAAAACAATACCTCTCTCGAGGTAGCCTCCCATGCAAAGCTTCTAGGAGTCCTTATTGATGAACAGTTAAAATTTAATACCCACCTACTAACCAATATAAAGAAAGGCCACCAGAAACTAGGCATGCTCTACCGCCATAACTGCTATATCACTCCCACTACTAAACTTGTACTCTGTAACACCTTCCTCATTCCTTCTCTCCTATATGGTTTCCCACTTCTTACCAACCTTCAATCTTCTCTAAAAACAAAGCTATCTTCCTGCTATAACAAAATTTCTAAGTTTGCTACCGACTATAAATCCACCTTCCACCACTGCAATGCCCTACACAAACTAAATTGGCTCAAACTTCCCAACCATCTTACCTACATTCAACTTACTCAGGCCCATAAACTCATCTTTAATCTCTCCATCTGCCCCTCCCCTTGCCTCCTCCTTCAAAATGAACCTACCCAACAGACTTCTAAGATCCAGTAACCAGAATTTGCTTGAACTGCATAAGCCTGTTTGCCCTCCAGGCAAACACCTACTATCCTTTTCCCTAGCTCACCTCTGGAACTCCCTGTCACCTCTTATTCATACTACAGACAACCACTCTACCTTTAAGACCCTGCTTCATTTCCATCTCAAAACCCTCTGGGAATGTTCCTGCTCTCATCCCACATGACTCTCCTCTTTTTTCTCCATTTCTCACACTCCTTTACTTCTCCCTTCTCTTCATCATACTGACCTGCTCTGACTACTACCATCTTCCTTTTTCTCATTTACTCCTACTCTTGCTGTACTTTTTTTTATTGTCCCCCCCTTCTTAGATTCCATAATTAACAGCTCATATCCCCTGTCTTACTTTAACTCTGCTAATAGTTCATGCAAAACTGTAATGCCAACCCTCTGTTATTTATCATTGTAACAAATCAAACAGGAATATGCACCAATGGATTTTTTTCTTATTTTAATTGACTTATTTATGTGTGTGTAATTTTACCTTTTGGTTTTCTGACTGTATTTTCACTGCAATCATGGATTTTTTTGTCATGTCATTGTCTTCATATTATATTGTTGTTCATGGAGCTTTTCTCCCTAGGACTCCATTGAAAATGGGCTCTTCTTGGCCCAATGGACTATTCCGATAAACAAACTGTAAAATAAATAAATAAAATAAATGAAGTATTTGAGAATAAGAGTTTTGGAGTCTTTTGATGGAACAATCAAGCTTAAGTATGAAGAGCTCTTGAAACAAGCCCTAGTGCTGTAGAGCATATGCATTAAGAAAGTTAAAACAATGGTGGGTAGAATAAATGCAATCCAAATACTTAGTTTTGCAAGGCTTTATATTTGTTTAGATGTTTCCCCATGCAGGCTATTGGGGAATGGACCCACAGTATTCAACTATGTTGTGACAGTTTTGTGGTTCGAGGTAAGGGAAGTAGATTTGTGAAAGAAAAACTTAGATTAGGCTGAAAGTTTTGGGACTATGCCTAATTTCTCAGTATATGCATTGGAAGAATTAGTTACATATATTTTAAAGTGGTAGCGACAGAGACAGAGAGAGAAAAAAGAGGGAATGAATGGAAAATTGTAAAGGGTATGCAATTGCAGCTTTAGTTGCAAATGTTTTGAAGGGCCAGAGAGAAATTAAAGGGGGAACAGATGAACAATTGTAAATGTAGGTAATTGTTCACAGCAGGAAGTAGAGAAGAACTTGCGGAAGGCAAAGAAAACAAAGGCTGTAGTGAACTTTTGAAGATGAAGAAGTGGGGTGAATGGAAACTTCATATACAGTTTTTGAACCTCTATGAGGAACCTTTTGTGGTCTACTGAGGAAAGGCTGAATGTGGGTTTTAAGAAAGTTTTAAATACCTTAAACATGTCAGCAAAAAAAAAAACAGGATTTCTGAATCTTCTGGATGAATAATTGTACAAGGGGAGGTCAGCATAACTTGAGAATATATAGTGGAGGGGTTGGCATAATGCTTAAGGTCTTTAAGTCACAAAATAAACAGGCTGATTCTGACCTTTGTTTACTGGTTAGGCTTATGAGTCTGCAGACTGATAGCCTAGTATTTTACCTATGAGTGAATGACTTTGGAGTGATATTAATATGTATTGCTTTGAAGAGTTAGCAGTGGAACCATTAAATTGCACTACAAAAAGGGTGATGATTCCAAAATGTGGTAGAATGCAGGGTGAACAGGGACAGGCACAGGATTTTCTTGGAAAGGAGGAAAACAGAACGTAGTTTAAGATTTCAGCTTATCCACATGGAAGGGAGCACATTGGCAAAGAAAGTGGTTGCAAATATATTTTAGCTGCCAGTGCATTTTTTTAGATAAACAAATTGTTTTATAGCATCTTTTAGCATTAATCCTTTAATTATATTACAGAATGCTAAACTAATTTTAATAGCAAATATGTATGCTCATCAGCATTCAAATAAAGGATGCAAATTCTTGGCATGCTGCAGATGCTACTAACAGCAGTAGAGGCAAAGATGATGAAAAGAACAAAAGGTTGCATTGTCCTTTTCATGATTGATTGCGGAACTCAATAGATACTTCAGAAAAAATTTAAGTTGAGCTCTTTTTTCCTTTTTGGTGTTTAAATCTATGCCTTTAGATAAAAGAATAGCACTTGCTTAAGTGTCACTTCAGTACTGACAGTTGTTTATACCACAGTCTTCAGACTACTGGCTCCTATGCTTGAATAATTCAGGCCAGCTCCCTGACCTGTTAATGTTTGCTGGTCCTTAGACCATGTGATGCTATTACTAGGAAAGCTGTTATAACTGCAGAAAAATATTGCAGAAGGGCTATGCTGTTATCTATTGGAGTGCCTGTTTTATCTACCATAATAAACAGCATTTTTATTTCCCAATGCACATATTTCTTTTTGTCTTCAAACTCGTTTTCCAGTATGCCGCTTTTACTACACCAGGTATCTTTGATGTCTGTATTGTGGTTTATTGTTTCGTCTGTCCATCTGGATTGAGGATACTTCCCAGGTACTAGTAAGTTATAGAGTACAAAGGATTAGTACAGATAAAACCACTTCACCTAGCAGATCTAGGAGGCTGTCTCTCTCTGATACATTCCCTGTGGGAGGAATAATGCTGCCTTGTTCAAGTTTAAAGTAATTTATTCAGTTAAGTTCACCTCACAGAACAAGAAAAAATATTTATCTACCTACTTAACTGAATAAACTATTTCAAACTTCTAGAAGGCATCTTTATTCCTCTCATAGGGAGGGAATCAGACAGAGAGTCTCCTAGATCTGCTAGCTAAAGTGATTTTATCTGGATTAATCGTTTGTACTCTGTTTCTTTTTAGTTCTGTCACCGTCTGGGTCACAGGTGGGATACCAGACTTGACTTGGGCCTTGTGGAATACCTTTGCTCTGTTTCTTTTTAGTTCTGTCACCGTCTGGGTCACAGGTGGGATACCAGACTTGGCTTGGGCCTTGTGAGAGGCCTCATAGAAACGGATAATTGGTGCCAGAGCCATGGCCTTAAGCTAAACGCCAAAAAATGTATAGTCATACCCTTTGGGAAAAACAAGGTACCGACAAATTACCACATAGGCGGTAATCCATTAAGTACGGAAGAGGTAATCAGGGACCTAGGGACCCAGGTTGACAGTAACCTCTCATTTGACACTCACATAGCCAAAGTGGTTAGGAAGACCTTCTATATTGCCCACCTTATCATGAAGGGTTTCACATCTAGATCAAGAGAGGTCATTGTGCCCCTGTACTCTTCTCTTATCAGGCCAATGATTGAGTACAATGCCCCATTTGGGATGTATCTCACCCGACACCTGCAGCAGTTGGAAAGACCCCAAAAGTTCCTCACCAAGAGGATAAAGGGTCTTAAACATATGTCATATGCTGCCCGACTGAAAAACTCCAGCTCTATTCAGTCACATACCGCCTACTCAGAGGTGATCTGTGCCTGACGTACAAGGCCATGTCCAATCCTGAATTAATGGACATGCTCCACCTCAGAAAATCCAAATCCATCAGAGCCACAAGAACAAGTGACTTAAACCTCAACACAGAAATAAATAGAACGTGCTGGAGGGACAGATTCATAACCCAGAGGCTCCCTACACTCTGGAACAGAATCCCAGTCCATGTTAGGCAGAGCCCCTCACTGACTCTATTCAAGAGAAATCTCGACGAATGGATGGGAGATCGTAGGTTTACCCCGGGGGTCATCTCTTTGTCACTACTAGACAGAGGCATAGTAAACTAAACCCTAAAAGGGCGTAGTATTCTCATCCTAAGGGGTGGTGTAAGCCACATACACTCTGGCTAGGCTTATAAATGCCCTAGGGCAGATAGCCTAGTACGAACCTATGAACCTATGAACCTATGAAATACCTTTGCTCTGTTTCTTTTTAGTTCTGTCACTGTCTGGGTCACAGGTGGGATACCAGACTTGACTTGGGCCTTGTGGAATACCTTTGCTCTGTTTCTTTTTAGTTCTGTCACCGTCTGGGTCACAGGTGGGATAACAGACTTGACTTGGGCTTTGTGGAATACCTTTGCTCTGTTTCTTTTTAGTTCTGTCACCGTCTGGGTCATAGGTGGGATACCAGACTTGACTTGGGCCTTGTGGAATACCTTTGTTGTTTGGTTTTAGTAAGTCGAGGATGCTAGGATCATTTATGAGGAATGCATAGTAAAGAATGTATGTAACATGCAAAATTGTAGGGCAATGTTTGCCAGGGGTGCAGCAATACAGAAAACTATTGCTCCTCTGGCACATTTCTGGCCATCTACCCCATAAAAGCACACCTCATCCATTACAGACATTTTCTAATCAATTGTATGAGTTTTAACAGTAATGCAGAGGAGAAACATAGCTATTAGTTTATTACTGTGTGAAGATCTGATTAATGTAATCACCCCGAATACAGAATTGCCAGTCACTGTCAGTCTTACATAAGTAACACTGCTGTCTACTAACAGTTTTCTCCAAACCTTGCTTACAATCTGGCTTGCAGATTTCTATGAAAGAAAGACATAAATACTGGTGCATTCTGTGAGCAGATTTAGGAGGTGCAATAAGCAGTGTTGGAGACTGTAGACCAGATAATGCAGAAGATGAAGAAGAAAAAAACTGAATTCCTTACAGCAGATTATAAGGTAAGACCCATCTCTAAATACTTAATTCATACTCTGCAGAGACTAATGAGACAGTATCAGTGATGGGAATGTAAGCTGGTCCCACTGAATTTTTACAGTTCTGTTGTAATGGTTATGTATTTGTGTGTGTTACAAAAATGACTTATCTACTTACCATAATGATAGATCCATGTTGCCTGATTATTGTCTGGTTCAACCAAAGTTGTCACATCTAGGGCTCTGACTCTTCCCCTACCCACAGTTCTCTTCATTCCACCTTAGCACCTGACATCCAGTTTGCTACAGTAAAATAAGCTGTAGTAGTTCTATTGAAGACTAAACCTAGTATACAGGTAAAAAGGCAGGACTGAAAGACATTCAGTCAGGATTGTCACAGACAGTGTGTGCCAGTGATCTACCCAGTCACCAGAAGCCCATTTGTGTCAATTTGGAAGGGGGCAGGAGTGAGGGAGGTTGAACCAGATGAAAAATTAGACAACATGCATCTGTCATTACAGTAAGTACATAACTTTTATATCCAGTGTTATTTATTTTAATCTAATTCAGCCATCAAATAGATTCCCAAGCTGTCTTACCTGGGTGGTGACAAGGAAGGATGTTTCTGAGAATGGTGGAATGACAGGAGGAGTGTGATCTGGATTGTACATCCAGTTTGTAATGAGATACACAAGAGCGAACTGCTGACCAAGTTGCTACAGCACAAATATCATCAAGAGGTAGTCTAGTAGAGAAGGCTGTTGATATGGCCACTGGTCTTGTGGAATAAGCCTTAGGTTTAGATGGCAGTGTCAAACTCTTTTTATTCTAGATGAAAGAAATGCACTCTGATTACTACTTGGAAAGAGCAACCTTTGCCTAGTTTAGACTTTGAGAAAGCAACAAACAATTGATCAAACATTTTGAATTTCTTGGTTCTGTGAAGATAATACATAAACTGAGGATGAACGTCCAACATGTGTAAAATGTATTCACCTTTGTCTGAGAACGTAGGGAAAAATACTTGTTGATTTATTGTCTGATTAAGATTAGTCTTGGATGCCACTTTAGGAAGTAAAGATGCATTAATTCTCAAGCAATCTCTGACTTATAAAATACCAAATAGAAGGTCTTGCTAGACAGTGCTTGTATCTCTGCGATCTGCCTGGCTGACATAACAACTACCAGAAAAAATGTCTTCCAAGAGAGAAACTTCAAATCAACTGATGTTACTGGTTCAAAGGGTGGTTGAGTCAATGACTATAATATGATAGTAATATCCCAGGTAGGTACTGGCTCTCTGATAGGTGTTTGTAGAAAAGATCACTTCAAAAGGGCCTTAGAAACTCGTAAGGAAATTATAGAGTTGTCCTTCTGCCCTATGTGGAAATTAGAGATAGTGGCCATTTGCACTTTGATAGTGGAATAACTAGAGCAGCTGTGGAGAATTTCAGGCAAGAATTCTAAAATGGAAGAAATAGGAGTAGAGAAGGTATCTAAACCTTTTGATGTAGCCCAAATGGAAAATCTCTTCCATATGCTATGGTAGATCTTCTTAGTGGATTGTTTTTGAGAAGCTGATATGATCTGAACAACAAAAGTAGGGGGTATGGCTTCTCTGGCTGAGGTCAGAACTGGAGGAACCAAGCAATTAAGTTCATGGCTTTCTGGTCCAGAGGAGGCAGTATAGATCAGTGTGTTCATAGATTTAGATACTGCTCCAGCATCCATGGAGGCTGTACTAGTAGACCACAGGAAGGGAAACCACGTTTGTCGGAGCCAGAAGGAAAAATGAGGATCACAGTGACCTTGCACATTCTAGCTTTCTATATAAATTTATTCATTAAAGGTAGTGTGGGAAAGACACAGAGGAGACCTGGGGGCCAGTTGTGGAACAGAGCATCGTTGGTTACTGTCTCTGTGGAGGATCAGGGCAAAGTAACTGCTACACTTGTTGTTCAGGTAAAATGTAAAAAAGCTGCAGCAAGGTTGGCCCCAACCATGAAAAATCATGGTTGCCACTGTTTGGTTGAGGGACAACTCATGAGACATTAAGATATTTCTGCTCAATTTGTCCACCAGTACATTGGACGTCCCTGGTATATGCATTGCTATGTGAAAGCGGTGAGAAGACATCGCTCATTGCTAAACCCTCATGGCTTCTCAATAGAGAGGATAGGAGTGTGTTCCTCCCTGTTTGTTAGTGTACGATACTACCAGCATGTCTGATTGCACAGAAATCCCACCTTTGGTAAAGAACATCCTAGAATGCCTGCAAAGTGAGAAGGACTGCCTTCATCTCCAAGATTTTGATGTGAAGATTGACCTCTGTGTGTGACCAAGTACCTTGGACTGTCTTCCTTCAAAATGTCCCCCACCCTAAAAGGGGTACTTCTGTGGTTACTACAGTCATAGGTGGATCCATCTGGAATGGATGTCCTTCTGTCACTGAAGGAGATTTTATCCACCTGGAGATGTGTTGCCTGCAGAGTTGGCTTATACAAATTTTTATATGTAGTGGATACATGTTTTGGGACCATTGCACTGCTAAAGTCCATTGAATCACTCTCATGTAAAATCTGGCTAGTGGAACCATGACGATTGTAGAATCCATTAGACCTAAACTTGCTAGAATTAGTCTTGCCAGAGGAGAAGGGTGATGTAGTACTTGGGAGGCTGTGAGATACCAGACAGCACTCTGGAGCAGGATAGTTGGGCGATCTGTAAACTTGAATCCGGGTTGCATTCGATAAACTCTATTTGCTGAGTCAGGGTAAGATGACTTTTGTTAGGCTGATTGTGATCCCTAGACCTTTCATGAGATGGAGTAGAAAGTCCAAATGATTCAATAACAGGCCATGGGAGGTTACGGTTTGGAACCAATTGTTAAGACATGGGAAAACATGGATCCCTAGCAGGTGAAGGCATGCTGCTACTACTGTTATTGTCTTGGTAAACACCCTGGGAGCTGTGGTGAGACTGAAAAGCAGGGCTCTGAACTGATAATGATTGGCCAGAAATGGAGGGAATTCCTTGAATGCTTCTTTATATTTACTTGATAGTATTGCATCCTGGAGATCTATAGAAAACATCCAGTCATCCTTCCTCAGGAGAGGCAAAATGGACTGAATCATGCAAAACTTTATGTGTTTCAAAAATTTGTTTAAATGACTGGTTCAACATGAATCTGAGGTCCCGTGTTGGGCTTTCAATGTTTTCAGGTAGTCTGATCTGTGTAAAGCATCACATTCGGCTGAGTCATCGTATCATCGACTCACTTCAGTGAAATGTCGTAATGCTGAATTCCGGTTTACCCAAAATAAATACCAAATTCAAAATTCCCTACCTCTCTGGACCAAGGAACAAGCACTAACATGGGTTAAGAAGGGGATGAGATTTGCCAGTCAGAAATACCAGTGTTTTTCATTTTCATTGTTTGCTTTTCAGACTTCGTGCAAGTTGGATTCGGAGAAGTGTGATTCAGTAAAATGATAGTAAACCCATATATATATATATATATATATATATATATATATATATATATATATATGTGTATATGTATTTAACAGATGAAAGACACTATTTTAACACCTATAAAATAATATACTAAAGCCTATACTATGAAAAAAAAGTCAACACACTCTGTTACCTAGCAACCTAACAAGCCTTACTATCAAACAAAATCAAATTCTAATACTAACTTTAATTCTAAACTAAGAAACAAGAAAGATACCTCTCTTAGTACAGGGAGGAGTATTCAATAATACAGAAAAATGCAAAAGGGTACTAGAATTATTGAGCCTTTGTAGATGTGCCTGAACTCTTCAGACAGCAAATAAGATCTGAGGTACAAATGTGGATTGGAGGGAATTATTGGCAGGGGAGGAGTCAGAGCACTCAGACCAAAAAGCTTCATAGCCAGTGCTGAGGTAAGATCTGATTTGATCTGACAACCCATGGTTGAATCAGATGAAAATAGACAACATTGGATCAATTATTATATACGAGCTGTAACTAACAATTTGCATATAGCTGTCATTAGGCCAGTAAACCAAAAATACAGTATGGAACAAGGCTGTATGCATGAAAACTGTAACTTTTGATATGCTGTAGTGTCTGTTGCTGGGGTTAGTCATCTCTACTTCCTTTTTGTATTTCTTTGCTCCACATGCAGCTTGTAGATGTCTCAGTCATTCTCTATCACTTTATTACACTAAGCCCAACTCCACTCAGTTGCCTATTGCTCAATCCTATTAGAGATGTAGCCTGTATTCACTCTGTATACCACCGCATACACTTCTATTTATTATTTATTAGTTGTTTGAAGACCTGATAGGTCATCTGGTCTGGTCAAAGGACCCATTTCAGTCATGAATATGGATCATCGCAGCAAGCAGAATACAGACAGAGCTCAGCAGTTATCATACAAATAAATTATCAAATTCCACAAGATAAGCAAACAACAAAATCATGTATGAAAAATGCAAATGTAATAAACAACAAAACCATGCATGAAAATTGCAAATTTCACAACTGCATAGACTGATAACTGTAGTTTTAACTACTGTTATGGAAACAAATGTAACTAGCATCCCTGAGATGTTATTTCAGTTTAGTTTTGAAGCTCTTCAATTTTTTAATTTTTCTGTACTTGGAGAGCATTCCATGAAGATGGTTCTAGACTAGAGAGAGCGGGTTCATGTATAAAAGCTTTAAATGTAGCCAGACCAGTGTGATAACTTTATGTGAAATACCTCTTAGTGAGTGTGTGTGTTCTCTGGCAATTAGTTTTGTTTTAATGGATGGTAGTAAGCCTGTTTAATTTTTTTGAATAACATTGTGCCTAATTATAGTGTAACTCTTTTAGGCAATGCTAGCCATCTGAGTTCTTTCAGGTGGCAAAAGTGATGGGTATGTACATCAGAGAGAAAGAAAAAATCTACATATTTTATTCTTCTTAAGAAAGATTGGAAGGACATAAAATAGCCTTGGCATACTTACAGTTTTTGTTAAGAATGTTTTTGTCTCATGTCTGTTATTTCAGGATTTAAATATTCTTTTTTTGTGCAGTACTGCAGAGGTATACTGTCCAGAAACATGCATTGCCTTTTGTGCATGGAGGGGGAGTATTTTGAGGTCACTGGATTACATACTGAAAGCTGATGCCTTAATATCCTGTTTATACCTTTGAATCCTACTAAATACTAAAATAAATATATAGATTTTGATGGCAAGCAATTACTGGCTGACAAGACTTCAGTGCCATACATTAACAGCAGATGAGTGGCCGAAAAAAAGAAAATGAAATTTGGCCACTGGTTAAGATCTGTCAGTTTAGCACAGACGTTAAGGGTATAATCTGATAATGACCCTCATTCTCTGATCTTGTATTCTATTGTGTCACTCACTGCCTGTAAACTGTTGACTCAAAGAAAGTCATTTAATCCTGCTTATAACTATATAAAAGCAAATATAGGCCCTCCTTTAATCATATAAGGCCCCATCAAGATGTTTCATTAGTAAACTTTATTAAGAAGCTGGATCTACCCTGTAGGCTCAAGCAATTTCTGACACACAGGATGAAATACAGCTTAGATAAGGGCTCTGTCACTGCCATTCTTTGTTATGGACAAGCAATTCTATCAGTCTGTCAAATGTATCTGCAGTTGAGGATAATTATTTGAGAACTGACAAATACGCTATCAACTATAGACTTAAAATGCTTTCTCATTGTTTCTTTTTCAGCTATCAATACTTTACCCTGTATTGCTGAAAGTCTATCTTACAGTAAAACAGTGGGCATATAGTTATAAACATTAGTAGATTCCAGCCATTCTGGTCTAAGATCCCCACACATATATCTAGAAGATAAAAATTCATTATTGTTTTTGACATAGCCAAAATAGCCAATAGTGGTTTATAATGGGCCATGGCCATATCATCGGAGTATATTGCTCTGCAGGTTAACTACAAAGTGGCTCAGACCCAGTTCGAGGAGTATGAATTTTTAGACAAGTCAGATATGAGAATAATGAAACACAGTTTGATGACAGTGGGCGAATTTCTCATGGTGGAGTACATGTAAGAATTTTTATTCTTAGGAAAAGTGACAGAGTAAGTGTACTTTCAGCAAATTTCAAACCATGGGCCCCTCTACCTTCACAGTTTTTGGTACCATTCAGAAATAAAACATGTTTATTTGGATTCAGTTTCCATGTTTAACTGTTTGTTCAGCTACTGGATTTAATTTATTATGCTTACTATTTAATATAGCAACATTTTTGTATGTTTGTTTTAAATCTGAATAGTCTTGAACATTTTCTACCAGGAAGTAAAACAATGCTTGTTAACCATTAATATCAAAACTCCTTTATTTTATAACATCTCAACCATAACAAACCATTAAAACTACTGTTGTTATAATCCATCAGTATTCATATCCATCATCTAGAGCCACTTGAATGTAAACACCTCATATAGCGGATTTTTATAAAAAAAATAGCTACAGTAAAGTGTTCCAACATGCTTTATACAGATACACACTATAATGCAAGTCAGAATAATGACTGTTTAACTTGATCATCATAGTAGGATCAATCATTCAATTATAGCCCAGTTAGTTTCTCTGCATGCCTCAGATGTCTGATTTTGGTAAAATTACTAAATAACTAAGTAAATAAGTAGGAACTGCAAACAAAATAATGCATTAAAGTTATAAGCTCAATTATTCCATCTTATATTACAGACATGCACAGTAGTTCTGCAAAGCCTAATGTTTAAGCAGGGGGATAGTTATTTTCATACTTTCACCTATTTTATGAGAAACAGTCCAAAAAATATGAACCACAATCAGTGTGTCATTATGAAAAATCAGAAACATCTAGTAGCTATGCAATTTCAACTTTTTTCTCAAACACATAGCTAGAAGTATTCCATGTTTTTCTCAGAAATGCACTTTGGTCCTGGAAAGTCAAGCTATTTAAACTGTGAAAGTGAAAAACAGGAATGTTACTGTCATCCACAAAAATATCCATACCCCACAATGCCGCTGTTATCACTTTGCTGTGTGTACCTCGTATGACTGATAAAACATAATATTTCTCAAACTTTTACTACCAAAATCAGGAGGAAAAACAACAATTAATGCTGGATAAAGTTGAAAAATCAAGTACAGATTGTATATATTGCTCTTATATACTTTGATGGTTTCTAGAATAGCAGTCTTTGCACTAGCACACATTTTGTGAAAGGCATGAAGTGCAAAACTCAAATGCCTGTCATCATTTAGTGACTGAAGTTTTCAATGATTTGCCAAAAGACCACACATTTTATGAGAAATAGACAAAAATATTATGCTAAATTTTATGGACAATCTATAAAATCTGGGATACTCCTAACTTTGATTCACACAAACAGAAGTCAAAAGGAGAGAGAGTAAATATTCCAGCTTATTTCACACAAGTGCATGTTAGTTTGTAAAGCAAAAATGTTTAAACTGAGCAAACAACAAGAGGGTGTTTTCATATGCAGCCAGTTCCCACATCCACACAAGAGTTGTAGGCACTTTGCTTTCTTTAAACAACTGATCATGAAAAACAAATGGCCAAATAATGCATTGCAGCTTTGTTTCATACAAACCATAGCCCCTACAGTAAAGTATCCCTTTCTAACTTGCTTCATTCAAATCACATTTGTCTTGCAAAGCCAGTCCAAAATAACTGAGCAAATGGCAACAGTCAGTCATTTTTATCTACCACTCCTTCCAGAATGGGTGGATTGCACATGGACACCTAGCAGCTAAGTGAAGCATAAATCCTTAAACAATACTTCAAGAAGTTGCATAAAAGTGAATAAGGTGTAATGTGTATCCATGCTGTTTCCCTGTGACCCATGTGCGCATATTTTTCTAAGTGACACAGGTTATATACCTGAGCCCTAGCCTATGACATGTATAGAGAACCCAAAGACAGCTGTGAAAGAAAAAACACCACCCAGTCAAAGATCTGTATTGTTATTGAGCAAGTGTCTGGCCTGCTTAAAGCATGTTTCCATTGCCTGGACAAACCTGGGGATGGGGATATTCAGTATAACTGTGTGCAGAATGTTTACTGCATACTGTATGCTGGATTGTACAGTTCTGGGTAAATAAAGTTGGTTTACAGCATGACCACCACCATTGCCAACAGGACTTACCCATGACCAAGGATCTCCCTTGCTTGCAGGGCATAGAGCAGCAGTGAGGACAGCAATGAGATCCAACTGATGCCAGCAGCATGGCACTCTCACAGAAAGGGAGGTGCATGATACATTGTAATGCTAGTCATGCTGCAGCATCCAGTCTTCAACTATGGACATTGCTGAGCATTATGTGACATTGAAAAGTTACAAAGATAAAACTTGGTGCATGCAGTGTAAACTGTAGGTTATGCTCTTCAATGCATGGTTGACTCAAACTGTGCAACAGACATTCTTCACTCACCATATAGAAATGTACAATTGATAGTGCCACAGATTCAGGGTTGTGCAACACACCATGTTTGACAACATGTGGTGGAACCACATATGCAAAAGCACCCTCATCATGTCTGTGAGAGTGTGCTGTGTTTTACAATTTCTTGCATGTGAAGGGAATGTGCTTATCAAACTGGATTTGGTCTTCTTCAGTTGTAGGCATAGGGTTTTGAATTTTCTTTTCTCTCCACAGATAAAAAGAGTTTGTTTTCCCTTATGTTTTACATTTCTCTCTGTATGTAAGTAGAGATTTAATTTTGCACCCCATGGTTATGCAAAGTTGTATTTATTTATTTATTATTATTATTATTATTATTATTATTATTGTTGTTTTGTTGTTTTTGTTATTATTATTATAATTATTATTATTCTTTTATCCTCAACAGGTATCCTGCTTCATTGATGTGCAACCACATGGGGGTTAGTGGACATATAGTTCATAGGGTAGCTCACATCTGGAATGTGTTAAGCACAATGTCCCTTGATGATGGCATTGAATAGTGACAATGGGAATGAGAGCAGGTGCTTTTGCAAGAGATTGACTGAGCTACTACAGTGATGTGAGCTACATATGGCTGCCTAGACCCTTGACAGTGAAAGTGCCATACTGTGTAACTGGGACCAAGACTGGGAGACCCTTCCACATACTGTAAAAGTCTGACAATGTCAAACATGCTGAGCCGTGGAAGTTTACATGCTCATGACGTCTGTAGCTGACTAGGATGTCCATGCAGCACGTTCACCATGGCTTCCATGCATGTTGACATTACCTTTGTCTTGCACACCTGAGTCAGTCATATATTTCACAAGTGTGCAGAGTCTGACATGAATGTTATGTGACCAACCACACTTCATAAAAAAATCACAATGGCATTGTTCTTTGCTTCCACCATTTCCATTTATTGGTGAATATCCTCATGTATACCTTCCAACACCTACCGTTTTTACCTGCATCTCAGTAGCAGTAACCTGTGCCGGACTAATGTCCTTATGCCTTTGTTGCTCTGCAGGGAGTACATTTCTTGTCTTGAGTGCCAGCTATGATTATAGGCTCTATGAGGCACCACTGTGGATATGCTGTACAATAAGTATCCCATTATCAGTCAAAAATACAACATTTATATATCAATGTGGCCCTTCTTGTACATTTGTGCAGTTTCTGGCTATGAATACCTCTCAAGATTTCCCCTATTTAACAAATATATAAGTGCACTATAGAGCCATGCAACTAGTAAAGGTAGGTAATTGTATCTCAGTGGCATACAACTAGTAATTCCAACCCAATGGTTCCTGATGTGCAAAGAACATATAATATTTTTCACAATAATTCTGGAGTTATCAAGTCATAATTCCTAGAATCATCAGGATAGAGCATAATTTCCTTGTGAACTTCATTGGTCATTTTCAGGAAACTGTATTTCTGTGCTTGCACTTAAAGCAGAATACACAAAAATAGATAAAAATTAGTTGATACGTTAGTTAATCTACTGGCAGACTTCAACTATCCCACCATCAACTGGGAGACTTATACATCTTCAGATGTATGCCCACAGATTTCTAGACTTCATAATTACAAAATCCCTATTCTAATTAGCCTGCACCTCAACCAGAGGAGATTTCTGGACTTGATCCTAACCAATATATAACACCTCTGCTCCCTGCCTATTGCAACCTCCTTCCTGGTCAAATTGGATCATAAATTACTCACATTCACCTTAAGACTGTTACCAGAAGCATCCTCAATACCTTGGTATTCTATTCAGAGATTATGCAAAGGCTAATCTATTAAAACTGGTGACCAGACTAAATTCAAATACCCCCCTACCTCAATGATCTCTCTGCTTAAGCAGAATCCTTTACAGCCAAGTTCTGTGCACATGAAAATAGTTGCACAGATGCATCTATTGCCCTCAGAATTAAATTCAATGCAAAATTCAAAAATAAACACTTATGGTCTATTATGGTAGAACTTTAATATAAACTGGCTATATAATAAAAGAAAAAAAACTCATTGCACACAAAAATAAATCTTTATCTCAAGAAGGCAACCATTCTCTTGCTAAACTAATCAAAAAACTCTGATTCCTGATCAAATCAACCAATGTCAAATACGAGGAAAAATAGCTACCCAGCATACCTCTCAATTTCTTACTGCAAGAAATCTGGACAAAGCCTGACAAAATGAGAGGAAAAGGCCCCAAAATAGGGACAGATTTTACATATTGTTCTTTTAAACTTAGAATGTTGCTAGAATAACAGGATTTGTGTTACCATACATTTTCTGAAGGATATGAAGTCTGAAACTCAAATGATTGTCATTATTTATTGACTTTAATCCTTAAATCATCCAAGTGATTTGTCAACAAAATAATACAATTTTTATGAGGAACAGACCAAAAATATGAGGCAAAAATCTGGACATTCTTGGAAAATCTGCACAGCTGAGAAGTATGCTACCCAGCAAAAGATTACCATAACGTCTTCACTTAATATGTTAGAAATTTCAGAAATAATGCCCAGCACAGTGCAGAGCTAAAAGTAAATTAAATTACATACTCATACACAGACGACATAGCCAATCTATTAGCAGACAAATTAATTTTCAAAATTTTCCTCCATCTTCCCTACAATATTTTCAGATGAAATACCCACATTTATCCCCCCCCCCCGAAAACACAAAAATCTCCCAAGAACAAGTTCTCAAGGCGCTAAGACCAAAAACACTACATCCATGTGGCCAAATAAATCATACCCCGCTGGGGTCTATATCACTTTGTCAAAATCCAATTTCATTGAATGGCTGTTGATCAAACACAAATCAGTGAATGGCAGTTCATCAAATGTTCACATCAGTGAACGTTTTTCCCAGGGAAGTGAGTTAGTTGCCCAACATATTGAGCAAAACACACACCACAGCATATCCAACCCACAAAAGTGGCAAGATACACAACCCACATCCCCCCAATGTGGGGAGTGTGCACCCCTACACCCTCCTAATTATATCTACCATCTCCAAGATTGTACTACAGTGAAGAAAAGGACAAATTTCTGTGTGTTGGGCAACTAATTCACTTCTCTGGGAAAAACATTTACTGATGTGAACGTTCAACGAACATCTATTTGATGAAGATAGATTTTGACAAAATTATATAGACCCACCAGGCTGCCTACTGCCTAGCCTAAAACATGACTTGTCAAAGCCCCTACAGAGGCTAGTCAACATTAGCCTTGGAATACATTTTGTGCTGGATGAATAGAGAACAGTAATAGTCATGCCCTTGCACAAAGATGGGATTATAACAGACCTGGATAATTAAAGACCCATAAGCCAGATCAGCATCATTTGCAAGGCTATGAAAAGGATCAATAGGGAAATAATAAATAGGGATAGAGGTCACTGAGGCAATGGACAAGGACAAATCTGTGCACACTGCCTATCTGGACCTTGAAGAGGTGTTTGACAAAATCACACACTTTGGAATCATAAATAAACTCTCACAGCTAAATGTTAACCCCTATATAATTCAATGGATAGCAAATTGTCTCAGAAATAGAACACAGGAAGTAAGCGTGGGTGAGTCTATCTTTTCCAAAAGACCTGTCACTAGTACAGTTCTCCAGGGTTCAGTCCTTGGGCCACTTCTCTTTGGTATTTATATCTTGGAGGTCAAAGCTAATATTAAAGCACTGTGGACAATGAAGTATGTAGATGACTGTAAACTTGATGTCATCATAAACTCCCCAAAGGAAACCATGATCCTACAAGAGACCCTGTTCCAAACAAATACTTGCAGCCAAAAGCATAAACTGAAACTAAATGCCAAAAAATGTATAATCGTATCCTTTGGCAAGCATGACTCATTTTTGTAACTACCACAGTAACAACAGCTCTCTGAAAACTGATTCTGTAGTTAGAGATCTGGGAACCTATGTTGACAGTGAACTGTTCTTTGACCACTTCATATCCATCATTGTAAGGAAGTTCTTTTTCATCTAACGGCTTATATTAATGAGTATATGGAGTCCCAATCTAGGACAGTGTTCTTCTGTACTTGACACTCATTAGGCCAATCATTGAGTATAATGCCCCTTTCCGTATTTACCTGTCCAAACACTTGTCACAGCTGGAACAACCACAACACTTCCTCACTAAAAATAAATCAAGGAAATAAATCATAAAAACTATGCAGACCATTACAAAGCCTTGTCTGTCTTCTCAGTATCATATGGGCTACTGAGAGGCAACCTCTGCCTCACAAACACAAGCTCAACTGGCCGTGTAGTATCATACCTATTACATTTTTAGATGACTAATGGTCCCAAACCATAACTGGTGCCAAAACCATGGACTGAACTAAATGCCAAGAAATCTTTAATCACATCCTTCACCAAGCATGACTTCATTTGTAACTACCACATTGGCAACACCCCCCCCAATAATTACTCAGTGGACCTCAATCTATTTTTTAAGATTATCACAAAATGTTGGAGGATTAGGTATGTATCACACAGAATGCCATTTCTGTGGAACCATCTTTCTCTCCAAATAAAACAGAGTACTTCTCTTATTCTGTTCCAATGCAACTTTGGGCAAATGGATGGGTAACTATAAATTCACCCCTGGTTTAGCAATAATGGCCCTCATGAATAGGGGGAACATGTAAGTACCAAATATATGTCTGTGCAGCCTGTCTTTGGAGATTCATATTGCAAAATATAAAGGTTAGGAAGTATCACGGAGGTGCAGTTGTAGGTGTCTTAAGATCCTTCAGATTCATAGCCTAATAAGCACCTATGAACATATGACCCCAAAGTTTAGTACTTACTCTAACTCTTCTTTAAATATCAAACAATGGAATCTAGAGTCCAGTATGTCTTTATGTTTACCTTTTCACCTGCCCCAATTTCAGTTTTATGCTGTATTAAAATTGTCCTACCAAGCATTTTTGAAAACTCATCTCTGCAGTATAAACTCCATAACTTAGGCTCTGGACCCATGATATATATGCAAGAGATATCAGTACGACTCAGGTGAGTCAGGTTCAGATTGTGGCGTCAGTGTTGGAATAACTCGCTGGAGAGCAGATAGGAATGATGAAGCAAGGTTTGTAAGGTTCTCCTTCCTGTAAGAGATGGTATGTGAAGCATGCCCAGAAAGTACAGATTCCACATTCAATTACTGGTAGAGACCTGAGACCTGGAATAACCAGAAGTCTTTTGCCATTATGAAAGCAGGTTGATTGAGGAGAATGTCACTAACCGACAAAGGATTTATACCCCTCATGTGTAACCATTAGATGTCAGGTGCATGCGTACAGGGGAATTTGTAGAACTTATATGAAAAATGATTGACAGCTTGAGTAGATGATTGACTATTTCCTTCATACATCTCTTTCCTCTGATAATAAGCCATAAGGATCTTGACTTCCAGGGGTAGAAGTGCTTTGATTGAACAAATAGGTGTTGTTGGTCATCAAGTGACTGGAGGAACCAAGAAAAATAAAAGAAAGCAAAGAACTAAATGAGGTAAAAAGCCTTAGTTCTTTCCATAGTTTATCTAAGTGTGCATTACAAAGGAAATGGATGCACTTAGTTATCTGTCCTTTGTTAATTCTATAAGGATGTTTTAAATGCAGGGATGAGTATGGCTATATTCTCACACTCTGCAGTTAATAAAGTAACTAACTAATTATGTAAAATAAATTCATATTGTAGAACAGTGTGTGTGTGTGTGTGTGTGTGTGTGTGTGTGTGTGTGTGTGTGTGTGTGTCATGACTTAAAGAAGCATTTCCAAGTGACTCACGTGCAGTATAAATACTGAGCACGTTCAGGCAGCAGTGCCATTTTGAGAGAACAGCCAGATTGTGAGCATGTATGAATGTGGCAGTCAGTCTATTTATAAGTTTATTTAAGATTAAGTTACAAAGCCTCAATCCTGATGTGTTTGTGTACAATAAAGCTGCTTGAACAGAACAGAACCCACAACAGTTCACTTGTTTTGTCCTGATCAGACAAACGACACATATGATGAAGCACAGAATCACCTAGATGACCAGGGTTCATTTAGCAGCTAGAGTACGTGATGACATGGGAGGGGAGGATAGCCATATCCATCCTGAAGGGAGGGGGTAGTTACCAGCTGGACTTACCTACTTCTCCTCTGACACCTCTACTTCAGGGCAAAGATGGAGTCACACAAGCGGGGTGACAGTGTATGGATGACATGGTTGTGGCCAACAAAGCTGCTGATGGTATATCTTGACAGTTGCACATGTAGGAACCCATCATGAACTGCTTGAGGAGCATAGTTGATCCATATGGGGAAGTAAGTAGCCATATCATAAACCAAGGGAAGGGAGTAGGTCCATTAATTAAGAATGGTGTCATGGTTTGGATGCAAGAGAAAGCACCGACTCCTCTAAGTTTGCATAGATGGCTGTCCCTCTGGATGTTTCTCACTCTGGGGGATCTCAAGGAGAATAATGAAGCCTCAACTCAAGACTCTTGAATTTAATGGGAGTAGGCACAATAGTTAGCGTGCATAAGAAAATTAAAGAAAAATGAGCTAGAAAAAAAAATAGTACAATCTTGCTATTCAAATGTTTTTCTCTAGTTTTACCATGGCATTTGTATGCACTTTTATCACGAGTAATAACAATGAAAGCGCTTGCATTTATGTTAAGGTAATCCGTACATAAAACACCAGGCCTTTAAACAGATGTGTATGTCTGTTGCAAGACTTGAAAACACCATACAACAGTCAGAGCCTATGGGTCTATTGTATGAGAAAGAGGCTATAAAAATATTATGCTACAAACAAACTTGAGCCATATTCATTCTTATAATCAATTTGCAAACAATTGTTATCAACTCAGTAGTACTGCATACCATCTAGCCTTCTATTAAATATTGCAGTCGTTCAGATTACCTTACTGTCCCCACTATGACCTAGTAACATATATGGATGCTGTATTAAGTCTATTAATAAAATTGCATTGATTTTTAAACTGAAGTAATGAGTTTAAAACATGTATGTAAATGAAATATATTCAAATAATTACAAATAAAGATATTTTCTATAAAAATAGAACAAAAATATGAATAGCAGTCAAATATAACAGCTGTCAGAATGCTATTTCCATAATTACCTAATAAGTCGACAGAGTTAGGCCAAAATTAAAATTAAACATGCCTCCATCAGTTCTTATAGGTTAGTAAACTCACGGGTTAATAGTAAGTTTACCCAAGGAGAGCTAACACCAAGCTTAGTCACATTACTCTTTAGTGTAAAAGGACTAGTGGCATCTGCACATGAAATAAATTGTTTAATATTATGTATAGGCTTGCAGTTCCCATGCAATTGTCAAGGTTGTCTTTGACGAATGTGAGGGTCTAACTTTACCTTCTGTACATGAATCTATTTCAAAGGCAAGGAATGCACTGGGTAAGATTTTATCTTATTTTGTCACATACTGTCTTTAGTGGGCACTATGTGAATTTATTAGTTTATCATCTAGAGTTTTTACTACCACATAGATGGATTTGTTCCTAAGAGGGCTAACTTTTTTCCCCATGTTTATAAGAAATGTTAATTTAAAATTGATGTTTAATTATGTGAAAGCAAAGTGTTGTTAATGTGTTAAGTTATGTTATACCCTACCACTAAATTCTGTATTAAACGTTTTTCAGGAGGTTTTTGAAAAAAATAAAGAAATCATTTTTTAGTGATAAAAATAAAATAGTTTATTACAACTTAAATTTAGTGAAAAAAAGTTTGGAAGAGTTGATAATGACAAAACTGTTAGGGAAATATTCATAGTCTGAGATTTCACAAATGTGTAACAGTCATGTGTTAATAGCAGCACAACATGAATATGCAAATAAGGGCTGTGAAAAGCATTTGCAATGAATATAGATAAACAAAGCAATTTTTAAAAACATGCCCACTTTTTGCATAAGAGTAAATTGCATAAAGTTCATCATTCTGAAAGTGTGAATTACTTCATGAAATCATAAGTTGCACATGCTATGGCATGTTGCTGGCAGCGAGGATAGGCATAGCCATGATCTAAGACTTTTAGAAAAGCTGTGGACTGTGCATTAGTTAGGGGTTTAACATTTTTTTTTATATAGGGGTATCCTTTTGTGGACACCCTGATGGTTTCATTAAAAAAAAGAAAGGGGATGATAGGACAGATTGAAAAATGGTAGACAAAACACTGTGGTGAACACACAAGGGAAACAGCAAGACGATTTCTGCTGCAGCAGTTGGGAGAGGATGGGCACTATGTTTTTGTTGGGAGATACCCCTCCCTATTTTTTCTTTTTCTTCTTTTATGAGAGGGTACTGTGAGTAGGAAATAGGGAAGAGGGTGCAGGAGAAACAGTAAAGGAGGAAGGGCTGAGGAAATGCCAGCTAGAATTCTAGTCCACAGAGCCTCAAACACGTCTACTGCCAGATGGTGTTGCAGTACAGGATCCTGATGTTGAGGGGTAGGGTCCTGTGTTGGCATGGCTGTCAGTACCAACTGGGGGAACGTGTCTTCTACACTCTGAAGATAGGCTTCGACTGTTTGACATCTCCTGTCCACTACCTTCATGAGGACATCTCCGACCAAACTCTGAAGCCCCCTTTCTGTGAGACTACACATGCCAGAATGCCTGCAGGAACATTGTCTTCACTCTGACACTGTTAGGACATCCCCAATCAGTCAGAGGGTGATCTGTCCCTAGGCTATGAGGTACGTGCCTAGTCTGCTCCTAAGAAATTCAAACTTGTATAAAAAAAGGAAAAAATGGAAGAAAAAGCAAAACAAAAAACAAGAAAGGAATTCATAAGCAAAATAAGAAACAGAAAATGGTGGCAAGAGACAAAACAGAAAAAGCACAATAGATTGACACAATACTCACTGAATGTAATTTATCAGCATAATATGGAAACACTGCAGCAAAATCTTTGTTGAAGTAAAACTTGTGTATGGGAAGTGCTTATAAATACAGTGGGAAGTAATGATTTGGGATGAGCTTCTGTAACAGTAGCACTTACGCATACTTGCAATGAATTGAAATGGCAAGGGCTTTTGAATTTCTGAAGTGGTATGTGTTTAAATTATGTCTTATAAATGCCTGGCCTCAGTGCTCTATTTGGATACAGGACATCATTATTCTTTTGGGAAAACTTGGCTATGTTTAGAACCCCCCTGGGTTGTTTACCTAGTTAAAAATCCATAAATCTATGTACTATCAATACTGAGAATACAGTACCCAAAAAACAAACAACAAAAAACTGAAGACAGTATTTGTTGCAGTTAGCCAGGTTAAAAATCACATTATAAAACATTTTTCTTGATCTGTTATGTCCTTAGTTGCATATTTTCAGCTGCAAAGCTGTAACAATATTGTCTACTGGAGTATTACAGAAATTAGTTCTAAAGACATTGCTTTATAAACTTTCCAGTTACCATTACTGTTGTATAATAATTTCTAGTATGAACTGTTAAATGATATTAATGATATTCACATATTAGTAATATTCACACACATCAACATCACTCCCACAACCTACCCCAAAAATATGTACCCCCACTGATATACCTGCAACCACAAATACACTATTACAGCTTCCAGAATCTCTCCCCTCAGTTGTTTCCATACAACTTACCAATTACTTAGCCCCTAAACTCCTGGGCTCTACACATAGCAAACCCAATATCATACCTTTTACAGCACCTCCTCCAAAACACTGAGCAA
Organism: Protopterus annectens; assembly: GCF_019279795.1. Lineage (NCBI taxonomy): Eukaryota > Metazoa > Chordata > Ceratodontiformes > Protopteridae > Protopterus > Protopterus annectens. The sequence continues at coordinate 636,334,859 of NC_056743.1, forward strand.
AATATACTCCTATCTAATCTCTCTACTGTCACAATGCAGTGACATTCAGCCTATCCTAGGCCCCACCACCAATCATCCAAACAAATCTCCCCATAAAAAATTAAACATTATGATCCTCATCCTCAGAAGCATAAGTAACAAAAGATCCCGTCTTCATGCCTGGACAGATCAGTACAAGCCTGACATTATACTAGCCATCACTGAACACACCAGAATATACCAGACTCTGAATTCCCACCTCTCAACTACAGACTACTCAGAAATGACAGAACCCAAGGGAAAGGTGGAGGCTTAGCATTACTCTATTTTGACAACCTTAATATCACACCATATATAAATGATATCCCTACTTTTTCCTCAGCATAACTTCTGATATCCTTCCTTAACCTTAACAATGCAAAGAGAATCTGCATAATTCATCTCTACAAACTCTCAGGTAATAACATCCCTAATCTAGAATACATACTTTCCTGGACCTCCCAAACATTTTAACTTAAAACTATTATTTTAAGAGACACTAATATAGACTGGCAAACTATCACATCCCAATTATCCACTAATTGCATCAACCTATATGTTTTTTCCCAATTTATTTCACACCTGACTAGATACAACAAACAATGGTTCATAGATAGGTTTATAGATTAGTACTAGACTAACTACTCTTGCAAGCCATTTTTAAGCTTAGCCAACTATCCCTTGTGAGACTCGAACCCTGCACCTTGTGTTTGTAAGACAAACACCTTAACCATTAAGCCACCCTCCCAACCCATGCTCTCAACATTCCACCCTAGACTGGATCCTGCTGTCACATCCTTTTAATTTCACCAGTGCTGTTACACATACAGACACCTTTAGTGACCACCTACCTGCATTCACCACTTGGGTAAACACTCACTTTCCAAAAACTCACACCCTAAAATCGGTTCAAAATCTCACTAACTTCTCAAAGGAGAAGTTTAATGACCTACTCTGAAAAATAAACTGGTCTCTACTAAAGGTATTGCCACTAAACAAGGCAGTACACTATTTTAATAACCACTTCCTAAAACTACTAGATACCCCAGCTGCAGTTGGAACCAAAATAATAAAAAACAATACCATACCCTGGTAACTAAGGAATCTAAAAACCTAATAAAAAAAGGGATGCAGCCTGGGCTCTATGGAAACAAAGTAAAAAAGAACAAGACCAAATTACTTTTAAGCAGCTATACAGCCAAGCTAAAAAAATAGTTATCAAAGACAAACCACTATAGTATAGTCAGCTACAGCTGAAGCAGAAAACTAATCCAAAAAAGTCTGGTCCATCTTCACAACTCTACTTCACCCCAGAACAAAAAATTCTCTAAATGCCCCTCCCTCTCAAATTGCTAAAGACTTTAACATCCACTTCATAAAATCACTAAGTGACCTTCTTACTGAAACATTCAACACCTCCCACTCTTCCTCCTTATCTACCCCTATAACTACCCCATTCACGTGACCCAGACCCTTCTCACCCTCCTTAGCCCATCACACTGAATTATACTCTGACAACCATCCCACTTTTGCTCTTCAACCAAATACCTACAAGCCTCAAAAAATGATTACTACACAAACTCAAACCGTGCTGACAACCTCCCACCCACATACCTAAAACTAGCAGCTGACTCTATAGCATATCTAGCTGGCATCCTGATTAATGAATCCATATCAGAGTCCAAAGAACCTACTATCTGTAAAAAGTCCCATATCATCCCCATTCACAAAGGAATTAACTCCACTGAAATACAAACTTTCGACCTATAGCCATACTTTCCCCATCTCTAAAATACTGGAAAAAATGTATTCACCTTCAACATATGAATTACTTACAGCATTGCAACCTCCTTACAAACACACCACATGGTTTTTGTCCTGGCCACAGCACAACTGCAGCCCTTCTAACCTTCACTGACTTTAACAGAGCTAAAGACTCAGGTCACTATGTATCTGCACTATTTCTTGACCTCTCTAAGGCATTTGATACTGTGTCTCACTCCTTACTCTTGAACAAGCTCTCTAACATAGGAATTATGCCTCTTACAATAAATTGGTTCAATAGTTACTTACACAATCGAAAACAAGCTGTAAAATGGTCAGACGTTATCTCCTCCTTTCTAGCAAATCCCACTGGAGTCCCACAGAAATCCATCATAGGACCGTGGCTTTTTAATATCTTTACTAATGACCTTTGTACAGCATCTACTAGTGGAACACTCATCCAGTATGCTGATGATTCCACAATAATCTGTACTTCTCCCACACTGCCCCACATTCTCTCTGATACTCAACTAAGTTTCTCTGCTATTGAATCCTTGCTTACCAACTGCCAGCTATTCCTCAATCCAAAAAAAACTAACTTGCTTCTTTTTCAGCCAAAGAATTGCACTACTAATCTATACAACTTCAAGATTCTCTCCTACTATTGAAATTGTCCACCATGCGAAGGTACTGTGTATAGTCATAGACTTTCACCTTTGGTTTGATCGTCACATTCAACAAAACATAAAGAAAACCATTAAAAACTTGCCACACTTTACAGAAACAAACACACTAATCTCCTCTACCAAATCCACTCGTGCCAAAATGTTCCTTCTACCCTCCCTGCTTCACAGTGCTCCAATACTTACCAATCTACAAAGCTCTTCTAAATCCATATTGGAACAATGCTATAATAAAGTGGCCAAGTTTGCCAAGAACTCAAAAACTAGAAACCATCACTGTTTATCTTTAAAAAAAGTAAACTGGCTAGAAATCCCCAACTATCTATTATACGCCCAATGTATAACACTCCATAACATGGTCTACAAAGCCCTAGCCTGCCAAGCACTAAATGACATCATCATCATACCTTACATCCAATGCAGAATACTCAGGTCTGCAGATAAAGAGTTTCTCTCCATTTACAAACCCTCTAAGAGAGCTGGACAAAGCCTCTACTCTCACTATGTAGCAAAAGCTTAGAACTCTCTTCCACTTACTCTGAGAACTACTACTAATATACCTGCCTTTAAAAATATACTGAAACTACATATTTACAACTCCTGGCTGTGCCCCTGCTCTGAACCAGGCTAATCTCCTCTCCTGATTAGACCAGACTGCAACTCTCTTTCACTTTCTCTACATCCCTACTCCATTCACTCTGTATCATTTACCAGCTTATCTATATCAATTACTTCAAACTCTGGTAATTTGTTACTATCTGTATATTTATTTTTATTTATTTAACATTTGTTAACAGGGATAGTCCACTGGACACATCTATTTTCAGTGGAGGCCAGGGGAGAAAAGATCCACACATATAATTAACAAGTAATAAAAACATAAAAATACAACATTTGAACAAGAAAAAAATGCAGACACATGTAAAGAGTCTTAATTGATCATCTGTACATATATAGGAGTCATGATTAGTAAGACATGGAAGTAATACAAGACTAGAGTCATTAGTCAAAATAAAATAAACATCAAGGTCTTTGCTGGAGAGACATGCAGAACATCAGCTTCATAAGCTTGCAAGAGTCAAACCCATAACATCAATCTGTTTTTATTGTATTACATGTAATTATACAGTCATAGAATATAGTCCTAGCCATGCATCTTGGGAGTATAAATAGAAAGGCAAAGGAGGGTCCAGCATAGGGGAGGGACTAGCCTGGTGTAATGCAAGAACATAGCCAGTTATTAATGAGATGTAACTTTAATGCTTTTTTCAACTGTGTGAATGAAGTGATTCTAGCTATGTTACAGGGCAGAGTGTTCCAGATTTTGGATATATAATTAGAAAAGAAGGCGTCATCTGCTGAATTATTTGACTTAGTTACCATGAGAATAAGTTTGTTACTGGAGCGAAGAGTTCTCTTGTTGGTGTGGAGGTGAAGCAGGTTTTGTAATGCAGGGTTTTTTTCTGGTTGATATAGGATTTTATGGGCCAGAGAGAGTTGGTTGTAACCTAGGAGTTGAGGAAATTCCAACCAGTTGAGCTGCTTCAAGGATGAGCAGTGATGAGATCTAATTGGCGCGTTAGAGGCAAATCTAGCGATTTTGTTGTAGCAGGAGTCAAGCTTAGCTAGGTCTGCTTTTCTAAGGTTGGGGAGAATAGGTGAGGCATACAGCAGGGTAGAAATAAGGTGAGTTTTGGCTGTAGTAGCTTTTGTTTGTTGGGTAAGGAATTGTCTATTTCTATAGAGGTTACCTAGTGTTTTGTGGACTTTCTTGATGGTTTGCGAAATGTGAACATCACATCTTAGACTGTTATCAATCTCAATGCCCAGGAGTTTGGTGTGATCAGTGGGAGAGATAGTAGTTTTGTTACTGGACTTGATATTAAAGGTAGAAGTTGATGAGGTAGACCTAGTGGGATTGAAGAGTAGTAGTTGGGTTTCTGTAGGGTTTAGTATGAGTTGTATATTGATTGGATAGCCATGTTTCAATAGAGAGGAAAGATTCCTGAGTTAATGTGTGAAGTTCCTGTAGTGAGGAAGCTGCACAAATTAACTCAGAGTCATCTGCATATTGGATGACATATGCACTGGACGTGGAGGAATGGTACTTATGCATGAATAGCAGATGGCCCAAAATAGAACCCCGTGGAGGAATGGTACTTATGCATGAATAGCAGACGGCCCAAAATAGAACCCCGTGGGACACCCAGAGAAACTGGAAGAAGGGGGCAGAGTTCTTGTTTCCACAGAACTGCTTGTTGATGTCCAGCTAGATAGCTTTGGAATCAGGCTATGGAGGGAAGTGAGAGTCCTAGTTCTGATAGCTCTTTGATAAGAATGTCATGTCTAACCACATCAAATGCCTTTCATAGGTCAAGAAAGGTGGCCAAACCATATTTACCATTATTTCTATGAGAGTTTACTGTACTGGAGAAGGACAATAAGGCAGTGGTAGTAATATGGTAGGGTTGAGATCCATGTTGGATATTGGACAAAAGCTTGTGTGTCTAAGTAGTCAATCATTTGGAAGTGTATACACTTTTCGAGGATTTTTGCTAATGGGGATAAAATTGCTGTAGGTCGGTAGTTTATAAGCTCAGTGGAGTTACCTCCTTTATGTAGGGGGATTATGTGTGATATTTTCCAGATGTCTCAGACAGTGGCTTTTGAAAGGGATCTGTTAATTAGAATGGCTATAAGGTAGGCTACTGCATCTGCAGCAGCTTTTAGGAATTCCCCTGGTAATTTATCAGCAGCAAGGGTATTTGGCTTAAGCTTTTGGAGGTAATTTTTTATCCTATTTGTAGAGATTGGCTGGAAGTGGAAGGAAGTATTTGTTGTGTGAGAAGTGCTGGGTTCAATGGATGGGTATGTGTGTTGTTTTTTCTATTGGATGGCTAGGGTCAGTATTGTTTCTGCAAATAATTTATTAAATTGAGTGGGAATGCTGTCTAAGTTATTTATTAAGGTGGGAGAGGGAGTACCTGTTCTGCGTGGTAGTAGTTGTTAATGACTGTCCAAAATTTTGAGAGCGATTTTGGTGCTTGTTGTGAAGGCTGGAATAGTAATTAATTTTGTCAAGTTTTACTAGTTTCTTACCTTTCAACTAAGCTCCTGATAGTTTTGTTTTGCAGCTGTGGACTCAACTGTATTCCAGTTATCCCATGCTTTATCTCTAGCTTTGAGGAGAGATTTGTTTTTTTTGGTAAGCCATGGAGTGGGGTTAGAGCTGGTTCTTATGGTTCTGTGAGGGGCATGAACATCTAATACATTTAAAAAGGTGGTATTAAAGTAAGTATATAGTTTTAAGTTTACGTCTCTGTTTGTACTTGTAACTCATGTAATTGTTTATGTTATATGTATGAAAATGTACGTCTGCATGTAACTGGAGCTTTTCTCCCCAGGCCTCTGCTGAAAATGGGTTTCCTTTGACCCAGTTGGACTTTCCCGGTAAACAAATGTCAAATGAATAAATAAATAAATAAAGAACTTTTGGACATTTGTTACACTTACCAGATGATGCAATCTTCTCTTCTGTTATCAGTAAAAGAGAGAAGGATAATCTTGCTTATCTGTATTTGAATTTCTTCCACACCAAAACATAGATATGTCATATATCCTTTCTAAACATTTCTTTCCATTTTACCTTTAATATGCATATATGTATGAATTACTGCAATAGTTTACTAATATTAATTTTAACTCAGGATGATATTAAAGAAATATGAAATTAGTGTTTAGTTTTGTTTCATGCATGTAACACTTTTCTTCTGGTATAGTTGAAGTGCAGAGTCTGAACTGTATCATTTCAAGGAAGTGAGCATTTCCTTTTCTGCAGAACTATATCTGATAGTAATATAAGTGAAACAGCATTTTCTCTGAAAATATCCCATACCTCTCAACTGTCCAAATTTTCACAGAATGTGCATATTTTTGGTGTGTATCTCATAAAATTTGTGATTTTCTGGCAAGTCTCTGGAATGATCTGAGGATTAAAGTCACTAAATAATGACATATATTTGAGTTTCAGACTTCAAATCCTACAGAAAATGTATGTTAAAACAAATCCTGTTACTCTAGCAACTTTCTAACTTTGTAAGAGCCATATTTAAAATATGCCTATATTTTTGGGCCTTTGTTCCCCCATTGTGTTAGGATTTGTCCAGATTTCTTGCACTAAGAGGTTGAGAGGTATGCATCTGTGCAGTCTAACTCGGGTGTGGTGAGTGCAATTTCAGTTACGTATAGGGGACCCATATATATATAGATGTATGTATATATATTTGCTCCCAGTATTACTGCTATCTGAGCAGCAGTAAATGATTTACACAGTTATCAGTGCAGATAATTCTTTTAATTTTCTTATGTAATGTAGATCAATATGGATGTATACCGTTAAGAAGCTTTATAGGGGCTTGCATAAGTGTATAAATACTGAGCACGTATGAGCCTGACTGCCATTTTGTAGTAAGCTGTTGAGATGTAAGCATGCATGTCTGTGTAGTCAGGCAGTTAATCAGTTTATTTGTATTTTGTACTGCAGCTATCCATCTTGATGAGTTTCAGTGTAATAAAGCATATAAACAAACTACCCCACCTGTTCGTCTTCACTTGTAAAACAAGATGAGTGACATGGTGTCAGAATGGGACCCTGATTCAGGGCCAAGAGGTACTCAGTTAATTGTGGAGGAATATAGAGGAGTGAATCATCCCTACTGCACATATAACTCACAAAATAAGTCAGAAATGGATTTCAGGTATAAAAGCTTACTTAAATAATTTCATATTTGCAAAATATAAAATGAAGCACTTTGAATGCTCAAAATAAATTTCTAATTAAGCAAAATGTCCAACACTGTGTCATATTAATGAAAATATTTGAATAACTATGGGAAATGTTTGAAATAAAGTCTGGATCACATAAAATGTATAAAACAAGGAAAATGACTGCATTTTTTTTCAAAGTAGTTCATAGTACATACTTTTTTTGTATTAATTAAAGCTATTCAAGACATCCAAAGTGTATGAATTCTTCACAAGTTTATGCAGTATTACAATACAGTTATTTCACAAAATGAAGCCATTTCAAAGCATATTTCACAAAGCACAGTATTTCGAAGAGTTTATTGTACATTTGAATGTTATTACAAGTACTGGCTGTGTGTCTTTGTTCATTATAACAAGGGCCATTTTTTTCACTGTGTTTGGGCACAATTTGTTGGCATGGCAGACAGATTTTGAAAACCAAGTCCACTTGTCTTTGATAATAATATTGTTGAGAATTGGAGAGTGTTTGAGCAAGAGTACAATATTTTCATACAAGCAGCATTTTATGATAAAGATGACCATACAAAGACATTTATTCTGCTTAATTTAGCTGGCTCAGAAGCCATAGAAAGAGACCATTCATTTGTGTATGCACCTGTTGTGCTTGCAGGAGAGGGGGGAAATCACCATGTAGTGGCACTGGCTAAGTCAAGGAAAGACCCAAGTGCTTAAAACATACATTTAGAGAAATGTGTAATCCCTCAAACAAATATTACAATGGAAAGGCACCTATTTTACACAAGAGATCAAAGCCTGGTGAAACTTTTGCAGCATATATAACTGATTTGAGAAACAAAGCTAAAACATGTAGATTTGGTGATTTAAGGGATGATTTGCTAAAAGACAGACTTGTGTGTGATATTAAAAATGATACTGTGAGAAAGATTTTGCTTTGTGACAGTAATTTAACTTTGAATAAGGCTATTGAGATTTGTCAGATATATGAGCTTACAGAAAAACACACAAATATGCTTACAAATGAGAAATGCATGCTTCCAGTAACTTCTAGAGTTAATGTTGATAGTATGCAACACATGGTTAAGAGAAACAGGCCCAAGCACATGGCAGCAGTTGTGAGCCTTGCAACAGTCACTGGTAAATCTTGTAGTTTTCTAGCAAATTCCAGAGTTCACAGGCTCAGTGGATCATAAGTGTGATTCAGCAAACTCAAATAATGGGCCTCCACCTAGTTTCATTGCTAACTATTGTAATTGGGGTGGAAATCATGAGTCTAAAAGAGAAAAGTGTTCAGCTTTTGGTCAGCAATGCCACAAATGAAATAAGTAGAATCATTTTAAAAGGCTTTGTAAATCAAATAAGACATGTTCTTTTATTAAAAAGAGAACATTCAAAGAGACAAGTTGATCATTTAGAAAGCTGTGACCCTACTTTTTATGCTGATGGTGTATCTGTGCTTAATGAAACAGTCAATGCAGTAGATTTATGGACAAAGAATGAAGTTTTAAATGGAAGACCCATAGAGCTCAAAATTGATACAGGTTCAAAGTGCAATGTTATGTCAGCAGAAACATTTGCTAGAGTATGTGCTGATCAGAAGCTTGATTTGGCAAAGTGTGTGAAGCTTGATGCTTATAGTAGTGAAGAAATTCATACTGAAGGTTCAGTAGTGCTTTCATGTTACTCTGCTGGAAACAGCTATGACTTACAATTTTATGTGGTCAAAAGGCATGTACAGTCATTATTAGGCCTCAGAGACAGTTTGAAAATGGGACTGCTTTCATTTAACAAGGAAGTCCATCATGTAAGCTTAAAAGACCACTGTTCTAATTTCACCCAGTCTATTTTCTCTAACTATGCTGATCTATTTGAAGACAAATTAGGCAAACTCCCAGTTGTCTACTGCATAAAGTTAGACCCAGAGATCACTCCAGTTGTCAGACAAGCCCAGAAACTTCCAGTAGCTATGCAGAACAGAGTCAAAGCTGAGCTAGACAAAATGGTGCATCAAGGTGTAATTTGTACAGTAGATAAACCAACCGAATGGGTATCTTCCATGGTCGTAGCTCATAAGAAAAGCTCAGATGATATCAGAATATATATTCATCCACAAGATTTGAACAAAGCACTGGAGATCTCATCATCCAATGCATACAGTCGAAGAATTCGCTGCTCTTATGCCAAATGCCACTGTTTTTTTCTGTCTTAGATGCAAAGTTCATTTTGGCAAATTTTACTTGACCAAAAATCTTCATTACTAAATACTTTCAGTACTCCTTTTGGCAAGTACACATTTTTGAGAATGCCATTTGGGATGAAGTCTTCCAGTGTGCAATGGAGCAAATTTTTTCTGGGTGTCTGTGTGCTATTATAGCAGATGATATTCTAGCAGGGGGTAATGGTGCAACTGAGCATGACAGAAACCTGAAGAAAGTTCTGGAAAGAGCACGTGAAGTGAATCTTAAGCTGAAACCTCAGAAGTGCAAATTCAGGCTATGAGAAGATACTTATGTTGGTCACTTATTTACCACTTCAGGCTTACAACCAGATCCTTCCAAGCAAACAGCAATTCTTGAGATGCCAGCTCCAGACAATGTTCAAGCCCTACAACTTTTTCTTGGCATGGTTAACTACCTAGGCAAGTTCATTCCAGACTTGAGCCAACTTTCAGCACTGCTTAGAGAGCTGACATGCAAAGATGTATCCTGATCTTGATTAGAGCAACAACAAAGAAAATTTGATCTCCAGAAACATAAAATTGCCAGTCCACCAACTCTCAGATACTATAATGTTCACAAACAGGTTACTCTTTCTTGTGATGCATCAAAATTTGGTCTTGGTGCAGTCATTCTTCAAGAGGGTAGACCAGTAGCCTATGCATCCAGAACCCTTACCCAAACTGAAATGTAGTACGCGCCGATAGGGAAAGAATGTTTGGCAATTGTTGCCATGTTCGAAGTTCCATGATTATATTTATGGTAGACCTATCCAGATTGAAACAGATAACCAACCTCTAGTCACTACTTTGAGAAAGCCTATGTATACAACTCCAGCCAGATTGAAATGCATGATGCTCAAATTGCAAAAGTATAATTTCAGTCTTGTCTACACAAAAGGCAGACTTCTTTATCTTGCTGATACTTTATCCAGATCACTCAGAAATACCACTGAACAGGATGAAAATGAGAAATTTGATTTTGAAGTCATGGAAATGAGAATTTGTTCTTCCACATGTCTTGATGAGCTTAGAAGTCATACAGCCTCAGATCCAGTTCAGAAGCTCAACCACTTTATCTGTCGAGGATGGCCATCAAACAATCTTGCTTACCAGTACAAGTGCAAGCTTATTTTCTTACAGAGATGAGATTTTGTTTGACAATGATATCATCATCAAAGGTCCATATGTGATTGTTCAAAGTACTTGCAAGAAGAGTACATTGATATTATGCATTGTGGTCATCCAGGAGCACATTCTACCAAAAGAAGGGTGAGAGATCTAGTATTTTGGCCTTCTATTGTTACAGGATATCAAGAGAGTACTTTCATCTTGTTCTGTATCTAATAGTACTAAGCCACATCAACAGAAAGAACCACTTCAGCTAAACCAGATTCCTTGACTACTGTGGTCGAGTCTGCACAAAGTTATTTCTGATAATGGTACTCAATTTTCAAGCCAACAGTTCAAAAGATTTGCTGATGAGTGGGATTTTACTCATGTTATAAGTTACCCTGTATATCCACAGTCAAATGGTTTGGCAGAACATTCAGTTCAAAGTGCAAAACAATTACTAGAGAAGTCGAAATGAGACAATAATGATGTTTTCTTGAATCTCTTGAATCTCAGAAATGTTCCTCATGATAAACATCTTGGTTCACCTGCACAGAGACTTCTGTCGAGACAAACCAGAACCATGTTACCAATCAGTAACAAATTATTGGTTCCATATTTCAAGAGTAACAGATCAGTGAAAGCCAATCTGTTGAAGAAGTGCCTATCCCAGAAGTCCTATTATGATAAGACCAGCAAACTGCTCAATCCATTATGAGAGGGAGAGATAGTGAGGATGCAGGTTTCCAAATGTTTTGATCGGATTAGTGTGATGAAAAGTGAGTGTCCAGAGCCAAGATTGTACATTGCGGAATTGCAAAGAGCAGAATTTAGGCAGAATTGGAAACATTTAATGCTGGTGCCCGATCCTGTATTGCAGTATCATACCTGCAAGAAAGACTCTGTATCTCAGAGTGAGTTATACAGCTTTTCATTTCCAGAGGATGTTGCAGTAAATATCCGGGTTCCTGAGAAGAATCCCGAAACTCCAGATTCTGTTTGTTCTCCAATGACTGTTACTGTTGCTAAACCCACTTCTGATTGTTATAGCACTAGATCAGGTTGCAATTCTAGATCATGTTCCAGATACACAACAACTTGGACATAAGGACTTAAGTGCTGTGTCTATTTCTTATTGTCTATACAATTGCATGTCTTTTTTTTCAAATGTGATGATATCATGGGCAGTTCACTAAAGAGGGAGGATGGAGATCAATATGTATGTACACCTTTAAGAAGCTTTCTAGGGGCTTGTACCAAGTGTATAAATACTGAGCACGTGCGAGCCTGACTGCCATTTTGTAGTAAGATGTTGACATGTGTGTCTGTGTAGTCTGTCAGTTAATCAGTTCATTTATATTTTGTACTGCTGCTATCCATCCTGATGTGTTTCTATGTAATAAAGGATCTAAATGAACTTCACTGCCTGTTTGTCTTCACTTGTAAAACAAGATGAGCGACACATGACTGCTGTTTATTATGGTAACCTGTTAACATTACTACTACTACTTTTTCTTTAAAAGCTAGATGTCTGATAACAGATAGGCTACTCGCTTTTTATGCATTTCCAAATATTAGTACAACTACATTTTTTCAGGTACAAATATATCTGTCTGCAAGTACATATAATTAAGTATATATATATATATATATATATATATATATATATATATATATATATATATATATATGAAATCCAAACAACACAAGAGTCACCAGAGCAAGTAAATGAACAAAACAAGCAAGCTGAAGAGCAGGAGTCACAATTTGTATAAAATCCACCGAGTTTATTGTACAAATGGTAAGCGGTTTCACAAATAAATTTGCTTCATCAGACCTAAACGATCAAATGAGGTCATTTCCTTTTATACTCAATTCAATTCAAACTAACCAATCATACATTTACACATTTAAAGATGTCCTTACACATTTAAAATATAACCTAGAAATATATTAAAAAACATTGTAAAAATACATAACTCAGATAACATCTACATTATTTCCTAAGTCTTCTATTTCTCAGTTTTGCTTTAATAGCTATATGGTCATTTAGCCCCTTACCCAAATGGGTTCTAAGCCTAACAATCCATGTAAGTTCCTTTGTCTCTGTTCTGTTAGACATATCTCCCAACCTCTCATCATCATATATTAACTCTAATACTTGAAATCTAAACTGATTGTTATCATCATTCTCAATAGTGTGCTTTGCTAAGGCACTATACATATGCCCTCGCCTATAACAATACATATGGTCACAAATTCGTTCATGAAGGCGTCTATTCATCTTATCTATATAAAAGGAAGAACAGATAATGCACTGGCTTGTTTGGAACCTGTTGTTCGATCCAAGAACAATGGGGCTAATATTCAGCAGCCTTTTTTACCGTTCCCCATCAGATCCAAACGAAAACAATCAATAGGGTCACCGGAGCAGCGAGGGTGCCACAAGAGAAAGCAAGAGAACCTCAACAATTTCAACAATGGCAATACGATAAGAACAATGTGGGAGGAATGAGAGATGATTTGATTCTGATGAAGCAAATTTATTTGTGCAAGCACTTACCATTTGTACAATAAACTCGGTGGATTTTATACAAATTGTGACTCCTGCTCTTCAGCTTGCGTGTTTGTTCGCAAATATATATATATATATATATATATATATATATATATATATATATTAATTAAGAAAAAATTTTACTTACAATTGAACTTTGACCTTCTTGCTGTAGCCTGTTCAACCCACTTGGTCAGCTGGTCAGCACTATGCTTTTGCAAATCATCATACCTTTGATGACACTGCTGACCAGAGCAACTTGCATCTGCTAGTGTTGACAGGTGATTGCCCAGCTCCTGCCAGATATCAATTTTTTTCACGTACTATGATGTATGCACTCCTAGATCTTCTCCAGCTAACAATCAATCAAAAGGAAGAGCATGATTAAGGTCTCTTTCTCAGACCAGCTAGGAGCGTGGCCTCATGCCTTCACAGGTGTTTCTATAATTTGAAGAGCTACTGTAGAACCAGAATGCGGAAAGTATGATGAAGGATGTATTAAGCAGAGTTAGAGCAATATCACCTTGACCAAACTCTTTTTGCTAGCATGCTCAATAGAGCAGGTATTGATATTATTGGTAAGTTTGGTGTAACCAAAACTGCTTTGCCACATACTGATTTTTCTTAAAGGAAAACACTCTCTTGTCCTTTCCATGCCATAAATTAATTTGGAATATATGGAGAGTAACTGTCATTCTTAATGCTTATTGATAAAAGTAACTTTTTGTAGTATAACAGCAATATGTGTCATGCATTGCAGTTGAATTTTTTTTTCTAAAGTTGGGGGACAAATAAATATTAACAGCAATGTGAGCAATAACAGTTATGACGTCATGATATTTATCAGTTATTAGGGTCTGATAGACAATATTGGATGGACAGAGCTTAACCTTTAGATTTCTTTCAACCCGACTTTCAGATGACTTCATTTTGAATTGTACAACTATGTTTTTATTTTGGCTAGTTTGCTGCAGAGTTTGTAGATGTCTGTAGCACATCCATATCTTTAGGAAATATGTTTATGCACTATAGGAAGTGCATTCACAATCAGAGAATTGCAAAAATGCACAGATATATCTCAGGACATGTTTACTTAATACCATGATTCATGGAAATGCATATAAATTAGCCTAATTTGCATAACACCTGTATAAATCAGCCTGAATTTATGCCATTACGTTGAGCATCACCATATTAATCTGGCAAATAGCTGAGATAGGTGGAAAATATCTTAGGATTCCATAGACACCTCAAAGTAAGACCAACTTTATATAATATGTATTATTTAGTAATAGACACTTATTTTAATATTGATTTAAAGGTCACCTGTAACACATTTCGATGTATAGTGTGCTTGCATTCATACCGCTGCATAATTGTGAATTTTGGCCATTTTGAAGTTGAGTGTCAATATATTTTAGGAAATAATCATTAAAGAAGAAGAAGAAGTGCAATGATTGTGAATACATGGGAAAATGCTTATTGTACTTGAGAAGTTTCAGTATGCAAAGGGCAGGAATAAGCATGTGATAAATGTGATATTCTGTTCCTGACAGTGAGAGAAAAATACATGAAAATGGCAGACAGTAGTGCAGATTGTTTCTTGTGGATGTGAATAAACTGTAGTTGTGTTGAGATTGGGTGGCAGGAATCGCTGGCCAGCTATTCCTACTTTAACAGTTGAAGTCATCCAATTAGTACTATCACGTGTCTTAGTGCAGCCCTTTTTTCCTCCTTTTTATATTTTCTCTGTAGTACTGATGGAGGATAAGAAATCAACGCGCAGACATGATAACTTTAACCATGAGGAAAATCGTCAGCTCTTGGCAGCACTTAGGAATTATGGGACACCTCTTTTTGATAAAGGGGCTCCCAGACAAGCTGAGAGGAACAAATTCTAGAGCCAAATAGTTGTTGAAATCTATACAATTGGAGGCAGAAACAGATCATTAGCACAGTTCAAGAAAAGGGCAAATGATATGGTAGCACATGCTAGGAGCAAAGCCAGGCAGATTGCAATTTCCAGGGCTACTACGGTGCAGGGTGTGTGTGCAAATTTTATTAAGTTAACACCAGATGATGGATATCTTCTATGCATCCATGAGGATGACTATGATACAGAATATGGCGCAAAAGGAATACTTAGAGGTAGAGTGGACACTATGGGCACTATGCCTTCTAAGCAGTGTCTCCGGCAGCATTTACATTCATCAGCTCCTGAAAGTTGGTTGAAAATGTACACCTTTTGCAGTCAAAATTGAATGGTGGCAAAAAGTGCTGTAATTAAACATCAAAAGTGCTGTAATTAAACATCTAACAACCTGTTATTATTAGGTGAGTCTAGTACATCCACAAATAATGAAAATGAAGGCAGAGTGCATGCTGTGTCCCACTCACCTCCCTGTAAGCACACCGTACCATATGTTGTTGCATTGTTATTATTGTGCTGTAATGATTTATTTTACAAACAGTTCATCTATACCAATAAATATGGATGAAGTTGGCAGCAGAAGGGGTGCTGCTGTGGCTGCTGAAGATGATAACATAGTTATATTTATGAAGCAGGCTGAGGGAAGTGGCAGACAATCCCCACGTTTAATGGCAGGTTCTCTCACCTCACAACATGTTAGCAGCTCTACAGGGAGTGACACTACATCACAACATCAAACAGAAACTGACATTCCACTCACGATTGTACAGCAGGACCAACCTTGCACCCCTACACCAGTATCGCCATACATAGAAGAGCACTCTGATGAAGATGTCAGACATTCTGAGGCCACATTGTTCACAGTGATGCCATTATAATGGGGTGCCAGACACAGGAATTATTTCCAACAATCCCCAGAAACATGTAAAGCATTGGCTGTCATACCTTTCAACTGTCCAGATTTTCACAGAATGACCGGATTTTTATCTCATGCTTTTTATCTGTTCCTCGTACAATTTGTGAGTGTCTGGAAAATCACTGTGATGATCTGAGGATTAAAGTAAAAAATAATGATATGCATTTGAGCTTCAGATGTCATATTTTTTCAGAAAAATGCATGTTAAGACAAATTCTGTTATTCTAGCAAAAGTTTATAAGTTCAATATTTAAAATCTGTCCCTATTTCTGGGCCTGTGTTCCCCCACTCTGTCAGGCTTTGTCCAGATTTTTTCTTCTAAGAGGTTGAGAAGTATTTTGGCTGCCCAACAAGAGATGTGCAGTGACATTGCTAGGACTCAGAGCACTGCAAAGAGAGTCAGCTAGAAATGGTCAGACTCCCACAGGGTGTGTGATGATGTCCAGCAGTACTTTAAAATGGCCGAGAGCAGGGATAATGCCATGGTGTCACTGATGTGTAATACTGGGGCACACCAAGCATAAGTTGCAGCCTCCATTTATACAGCAGTTACAACATACCAGAGTCACGCTGGACTCAATCTTACGAGGGGCATGGGAAGGGGTACTGTCCAGTCACGTAAGGGGAAATCACATGATACTACCACCGCTTCTTAAAACAGTAATGTCAGTACTCACAGTGAGCAATCATAATGCATTTCACACAGGCCATTCAATGGTCATCTACACCTAGGACAACCTCACGTTCTAGGTCACAGTTACACTGCAGTGACAGGTCAGTGACTGCAAGATCACTTTCCTTCAGTAGATCACACCATCGGTTCCCTTACAGGTCTCATGGCAGCCCATTCTCTAAATCAGTTGCACCATCACCAGGCTTACCAATAAGAGATGTGTATGACTAATTTGACCTGGAACTACTGTGAATTGCATTCACTGACAAATCTTTCTGTTTAGCTATAATACGGTTTTGTTGGGGTGGGGGTTGCATATATAGTCAGTTATTCCCTTGACTGCTATTAATTACACCATACTGTGAATATGAATCATTAACAGAACTTTCTGTTTAATTGGAATGGGATTGTGGGGAGGAAGCAAGTCTATGTACATTTATTAAGTACTTGAATGAACATTGGACAACAACAATGATACATGGATTAATATTCCTTACAGTGTTAAGTCACAGAAAACATCACAATAGCAAACATTTTCAGGCCCAATACATCATAATGAAATTACACATTAAAATAAGCATCCTACCATGGAAACTTAACTGCTGCCACTTCACCCTCACTAATGCACAAATGATGACAGTTTTTATTGCATAGTGTATAGATAATTAAAGCAAAGGTTACTCAGTACAGCAAGGAATAACTGCTGAATAATTTACTGATTTGATGCCTTTTAATATCACTGAATAAGAATCAGTGAGCAGTAATAATACAAAACTAGTTTAAGATGAAACAGAATGTCAGATGAATAGTGACAGCGGACCATACACCACACAGCATATGTCACAGGTACCACTGTGCATCAGTTATGCACTATGTGTTTTTTACAGAAAAGGAAACACCAACCTGAATGTCATGGTCTATAGTTCTGGACAAGACGTCAACACTTAACCTGTGTATCCGCATGCCATACATGTACTGCTGCCGGGTCATGATTAGTCAAAGTGGGAATAAAACAGGGAGCTGTATTGTCAGCATTGGTCACTTCACCACTAGGACAAAGCATGATTATACTATGTAGAATTCAACAGGCAGCAAACATCCTACATCCAGTAGCTGGGTCATACTGAATGGTACACCCAGACTTATCAAGGCACCTGAGACAACTCTTCAGGAGGCTAAGCATCTTGTGATTGACAAAATGGGTCTGAGACAGGGATGCTTTATATGTCTCCTCTGCAGCTCCAGAAAGATTTCTCACTGGAGTCATGAATCAGGGCTCTAGTGGATATTCAGCATCCCCTTAAAAAGAGAGAGAGAGAGAGAGAGAAAGGGGGGAGACAAAAAGGGAACATAAACATTACTATTCAGCAATACAGTTGAACATGAATAACTTACCAACAAGATGACCACAACCAGATGACTAAAATACCTGAATTAGTACAGTGTCTCTTACAGATAGTTACAAGGAGATCTTATTCATGTCTATAGGGCATTTAGGGACAACTACTTCTGGGAATGTTTGGGGTTATCAAAAATTACTAGAGAATCATCAGATAACCTATGTAGAAGATTCTGTAGGAATGAGAAGTGTACTAATTGGTTCTCTGACAGAGTAGCTCATGCATGGAACAGACTACCAAATTACATTAAAGCATTGGTTCTCTGACACAGTAGCTCATGCATGGAACAGACTACCAAATTACATTAAAGCAAGTACTAGTTTAGATATTTTTAAGAACAGTCTGGACACTTATTATGGGAACAAATGTTATGGTATATTGGCAAACTAGAAGAGCTTTAATGCCCATGTATGAAATATTTGTATGCATGTATGTATGTACCATGTCCATGCAGGAAGAGGTGGCAGAGTGAACTAGTGTGCCAGATATGGAAATTATGTGCCCTGCCAGGATGCTGGTCAGAAACATTGGTGATGCACCCATGCATCACATGCTACCTGGCAACTCATGGAATGGTAGCCCTTCCTATTGCAATACCACCCACCTGTGGACCAAGATGGGCCCTACTTGTAACATGGGTGCAATCTAACATGCTGAGTACCTGAGAGAAATGAGCCAGCCCATAAATAGTTGTGGCTTGGTCTGGAGTTGCCACTGGGAAGTAGATTTATGATCCACATGTCCCAAGAGTACATCCAGGAACTGCTTTAGTATCCTTAATGCAAAAGCCTGTGAGATCTATAATGAGTCCACAGTATGTCACATGAAGGTCCCCATAGCAAGTATAGTGAGAGCTATACATACTTTGGTGTCCAGAGAAATAGGAAGTCCATGCATTTCTCCAGTGCTCCTATGGTAGTGGAACATGTCCACTAACACCCTAACAATGTCCCTGTCCACTCTAAACCTATCATTTATTTCCTGATTATAAATGTTATAATGAGCAATCCTTTTCATATATTTTCACCTTCTTGGTGAGTGAATGCCATTGGGTGCAAGCTGTTTTGGCACAGCTAAGACAAGCAACTCCAACCTAGAAATAGCAAAGCTCTCTGCTAGAGATAGCATTTTCACTGATTGTACCTCTGATAGACTTGGCAATTCTTAACTTTTTATATTGCATCTGCAACCAGCACAAAAAAATGGGAAAACTGACTATGAATTGTAAATGGTGTAAAATAGACTTCATTATCACTGTCCAAGGCCAAGAATACAGCTTCTATGGGACCTGATACTATCCCTAGCTGTACTCTACATGAACTACAGAGTGAACTGGTACCTCACCTGTGTGCCCTGTTTAATCACAGTCTCACCTCAGGCTTTTTCCCTACCAAATGGTGCATTGCTACAGTCATCCCTCTCCAGAAAGGAGGAGTGACTACAGACTCTGGGAACTATCGTCCCATTATTCTGATGAGTCTGATATGCAAAGCTATGGAATGCATCATCATGGACCAAATAAACAAGGATATAGGGAATCTCCAAACTCTAGATCTCACACAGTTTGGTTTTGTGAAGGGTAGATCATGCCTGCTCAACCTTGTGGACTTCTTTGAGTCAGTCACCAGAGCTGTGGATGAAGGCAAAGTGGTTCATACAGCCTACCTTGATCTGGCCAAGGCCTTTGATACCATTCCTCACTCAGGAATCATCGAAACATTCACTAAGCTAGGCTTCAACCCCTATATCACTAGGTGGGTTGCAAACTGGCTCACAGACAGAACCCACAGTGTGAAAGTAGCTGACTCCAAGTTCGACTGCCGACTTGTCACGAGTGGACTCCCACAGAGCTTGGTCCTGGGTCCTTTCTTGTTTGGTATCTACTTTTCTGAAGTTCAGGCCAACACAAAGGGACTCTGGCTGACAAAGTTCACAGACAATTGCAAGTTGGTAGCTATTATTAACCCCCCAAGTGATATTGACATCCTAAAGAAAGGCCTCACTGAGACCAATGAATGGTGTCAGAACCATGGCCTTAAGCTCAATGCCAAAAAATGTGTTGTCATCCCCTATGGGAAAAACCTGGTTCCCATGAATTACCACATTGATAGTCCACTGAATATAGAATGAGTTATAAGAGATCTGGGAACACAGGTTGACAGCAACCTCTCTTTTGACCACCACATTGCCACTGTGGTCAGAAAGTCCTTCTATGTAGCACATCTCATTACTAAGGGTATTGCATCCAGGATGAAAGAGTTCATTGTCTCCCTCTACTCTTCCCTCATTAGGCCAATCATCGAGTACAATGCCACACTTGGCATGTACCTCACTAGACACCTGTAACAACTGGAGAGACTGCAAAAGTACCTCACAAGGAGGATCCTAGGTCTTAAACACTTGTCCTATATGGACAGACTCAAAAAACTCCAGCTATTCTCTGTCTCATATTGGCTACTTAGAGGCGATCTCTGCTTGACTTACAAAGCCATGTCTAACCCAGCTCTGTTAAAAATGATACATCTAAAGAAATCCCAATCCCTCCGCCCATGCTATGGAATAGACTTCCCATAAATGTCAAATGGAGCACCTCACTGGCCCTTTTCAAGAAAAATCTTGATGAGTGGATGGAAAATAGAAAATTCACCCCAGGATCACTCCAGTGGCTCTGCTCAACAGAGACACTGGGAACTAAGGTCTGGTGGCACGATGTCAGAGTAATCCTATGGGCTAGGCTTGTAAAGACTCCAGGGCCCTTAGCCTAGTACACACCTACGAACCTATAAACAGAATTACATCACTCTTCAGTTCATTCTCATTATTTGCCCGTTTGCATAAGTACATTCGAGGTCACCATGAATCAGCACAAATGGCTCTAAGAATTGCAGCTTGGCTGCACTTGTTCATTAGTGATCATGACAGTCTTAACTCATTTGCATAACTGGCTATGAATATTGGCCTTAGATTTATGATGGCTGACAAAGGTGGGTCTATACTCAATATAAATTCAATTGACTATGAAGAATGATGGGAAGACATTTACTGAATAGGGAAAGTTATAAGCTAATAGAAAAGTATCTGACCTCTCAACTGTCTGTGTTTTGGAGGAATGTTCCTATTTTCAGGCCCAATTCCCCCTTCCCCACACATCATATACCTATTTTGGGGTTATGCCCCTTTCTTCAATGTTGAGTTACCCCTTGACACAGTGTTCTGAATCTCACTCATCACACATCATTTTTGAAACATTCTAGCACACAGGAAACCACACTACATTTCAGAAGCAAAAATAAATGACATTGTGTGGTAGAATTTTGCAATGTAATTCATTAAAATCTACATATTTGACTCAATATCTATGATAATGTGCTTATATTTTGGTATCATTTTGTCACTCTTTTTTAAACATGTATTTCTGAGTAGTGTTCCATATTTTTATTGGAAGTGGGAAGGGTTATGTGCTATTTGGTATTCATATTTTATACTTATTAGGCATCAAGATTTTTGGCTTGATGCACCTACTTTTTAAGGAACTTTATACTTATTTTCAATGTCTGCAAGTTCAGAAGTATAAAAACTATATAGCGCTTAGGAAATATGAAAAAAATCAGAATATTTAAAATATTTGTTTGATGGTGACTTACCTTCTTCTGAAATGATGCATTTTTTAACAGTAAAATGTCCACAGTTGCTGATCATTTTCAGCTTTCCAAAAGTGTGTAAGTGTTTAACAAATCCACCATTTAGACTAATAGTGATCGTAAAAAAAATATAAAATTTAATCATTTTTGTTTTCTTTGAGTATTTTTGCATTCTGTTGTACAAAAAAATTCTCACATGTTAAAGGATAGCTTTGATTTTGTAGATCAGATTTGGAATTCTATTGTGGATAACATTTTTTGTTATCTTGGACGTTAATTCTCTGTTCACCTGTATTGTCAGTAAACAAGAGATACAGGTGGTAAAATAATGGATAATGATGTTTAATGAGCAGGTCAGTATACAATTAATTCGTATGTCACCAGACTGGGTATAAGGGACAATGTTTTTGTTTGGATAACAAGTATTTCAATGAGTAAAAGGAGTAGCTGTGGGAGCTGTGATGACTCCCACATATACAAATTTAGTGATGGCAGCTTGGGAAAGGGATGCACTTACTGAAATAAAGAATGATAAGGCTCTTCTTTATGCTTGTTTTGTGAAGGATGTATTTTTTAACTGAGGAACTAAACCAGGATTGAAATCTTTTATAATGCATTTGAACAATAACTGTACCTTTCTAAAATTTGAAAGTCAAAATCAACAAATGAGCATACAGTATTTAGATGTAGCAACTTAGCAAAAATGAAAATGTAATCGACTGTTAAGTAAGTGCTCTCAGAAAAAGATTAGTGAGATGAAGCTTTTAGATTACAGTAGTATGTATCATATAATTAAAATGGTCCAGTTAGAGCCAATATATTACGGTTCCTAGACTGACTTCAGAGAGCATGTGTCTTGCATTAAAACTGTATGAGACAGAGGAGCTTCTTTTACAAAGAGGATATTCAAGGGAATTGACAGAGGCAGAAAAAATTGTATGCATTGTAGAAAAGAAAGATGACTCTTTACCCATATTATAAAGGTGGAATTGAGTTTGTTAACACAAAAATTGGCAAACAGAATAACTGACTGAATAGCTGTTGCAGGTGTAAAGTAAAGTCTGGAATCCATGGAGAATGGACGATGTTAAAGGGCAATGAGTTTTTATAGAAACTAGATGGAGACAAGCCATTATTTATAAATGAAAGTGCCAGAAAATTAAAACTACTTTTTGAACGTAAGCCAAGAAGTAGAACTTTGGAAACTAGGAAATATTTTTGAACTTTTCCATGTTTTGGATGTCGTCAATGTAGGAATATGGCTGCAACCTCATATGTAGTAAAGCCATGCAAATAATTTATCACGCGCAGCATAATTCCAGTAAACATTTTTATGCAGGAAAAACAAATACAAGTTTGGAAGGAATAGGTTCAGAACATAACAAGGACATAAAGAGTATGAATATGTGAGTGTGCTATACATTATTTATTTGTTTGTTTGTTGCAGGGTCGTGTTACCCTGTCATTCACTGATGTGGATTCACACCCTCTTACCCCGATCACTAAATATACCTAATCCAAGTTCACAGAAACTCAGAGAAGAGGGAGAAGGTAGAACACAAAAGTAAAACTCGCCTTCTCTTTCCTTCCTGTTTACTGACTCCAGAAGTTAGAATGTGGACTTTTGCAGTCCTGATTTAATGAAACATTGTCTAGAGGAAATATGTGACTTTTCAGTTTTGACATTCAAAGAGTTGCTTTTTCAAGCTTTTCCACACTATGGCTATGCACAGATTTCCCAACAGAAATATTTTATTCGGTGTGAATGATACTGGAAAAAAGAGATGCAACGACAGTCAAAAACTTTGCATCCATATGTACATGCATAATCTACATGTACATACACAAAATTAATGCCCTTTAATTCAAAGAAATGATTTCCGCGGTGGTGCAGTGGTAGCATTGTTGCCTCACAGCAAGTGGTTCTCCCGTTCGATTCTCGGCTGGAGTGCAGGGAGTGCTTTCTGTGTGGAGTCTGCATGTCATCCCCACGGTTGGGTGGGCATTTGAAAGACATGCCTAAAAGGGCTTGCCTTCATTGAAGGTTGGACGTCGAGCTGGCACCTTGGCGTTCATGAAAATCTACTGCCAATCATTAGCGGACCGGAGTTCCGCTGTGGCGACCCCTAACTGGGAAAAGCCAAAAGACAACAACAACAACAACAATATTTTGATGAAACTGTGCATTGATTCTGGCTTTTTTATGATGCATTTGTAGAAATGACTGATATGTCTGACAACTTTAGTGAATCTTAAAATGCTCTTGAAGGACTTGATTTCAATATTAATTACCATAACAAAAATGTCATTTTCACAAGAGAATGGTAATTTAACAATTGGTAGCAGAGGAACCTTACATAAACCAGACACTACTCTTATAGCAATAAAAAATGCATGATATGAATACAATAAAGCTTAGCTAAACTTTTCCACATGGGGTTCAAATATAATAATTCATTTACAAGATGTAAGAAATATAGCAAGTATTATTGAGAGCAGTTATATTTTATTATTTAACTTAACAAGTTTGTTAATAAAAGAAATAGAACCTTATAGGGCAGACTTATTGACAACTTGCTTAGAACCTCAGAGAAAAACGTCCAGTTAGTGGGTACAAGGCAAGGCATTATAATGGGTACAGTGCCTACATGTTCATTTCTGAAACTGTGCACTACAAGCGAAGCAAAAGGTATAGAAAGTAAAGTGGATCATCATTTTTCTTATTTGCAGTGTAGTATATAGTCTATTTGACTAAGCATGACATTGGTAGATTCTGGATAATTCAGGAACATTTATATAGTGCTAAAGACATTGAACCATAAAAATGCATTCAGGAAACAATAAAGAAATAAAAAATTCAGACAATTTTCAGATTCCATACTTTTGGATTATTCAAGGAGACTTCCTCATGGTTGTAGGGAAGTCCTAAATATCCTGCTACTGAGAAAAAAACAAAACAAAACAAACAAACAAAAAAAAAACCTGAATGTTGGTATTAATTATTTTTTGGTTAACAGTGATATTCAGAGACATGGTACACACTGTACAAAGCTTTTCATGGATAAATACAAGGAAAGCCCAGCTCGTAATCCAGTGGATGCTTGTTAGTCTGGTGCAGAGTCTCTAAGTTACTAAACTTGAAGCTGGCAGAAGATACAAAATAAATATGGAGATGAGGTGCAGACAGTTATTAAAAGTACAAATGCAATTCACAAACAGCTACACTGTGTATCAAGGCTGTACTCAGAGCTGAAGTGCATTGCAGTTTTAGGTGTGCTAGCAGCTCATATCAGTGAAGTGCACAGTATTCTTTATCCAGCTTTTGAATACATTCACAGAGAGAGAGAGAGAGAGAGAGTACAAATTAGTTCTGATTTTCAGTGTTACACTTGCATAAAGGATAGCAGGACAATAACTTTCAGTTGCAACTTGAGGTTCTGTCTCTGAACCACAAGCACTCCAGTAATGTGCAAAATATTCTCCATACGTGAAGTACAGATGACTGTCTCTATAACTATTTATAATTTTGTTTAACTGGCTATGACCTTACATTTTTATTGACTTATTTGCATGCTCTTTCAAATGAAATAGGTCTGTCTTATTTTGACATTTTGCCTGATGAATTTATTAGAATATTACTGAGAATTTATATAGTATACTTGATTGTAATAGCTTTTTTTTTTAAATTGGATACGTTTAATATCCTTGTTTGTTTTTATTTGGGTCTGGATTTATTGTTGTACTATATTTTATTCAGTAAGACATGATTTTGTTTAATCGCTTGAAGCTGCTGTAATGGTCTAATGTGTGCTAGTTTCTAGGACTGCAATCAACAAGGAAGTCATTATCAACTGACTATGATGACATATGATTCTTAATAAAGCAATGCAGTGATGATCAGACCCGTCATATGTAATTAGGTGTGAGACGCAAAATCAAATACCAGATGTGGAATAGGAGCTGTGCATTTCCAGAATGGGATTAACAGAATGCAAGATATCCATGACATTCTTTATTAACCACAGAAGAAGGCTTGAAAAGGAAGTCTGCTAAGGCATCAGGACTGCAGAAATACTGCCTACAGGTGAGAGCTGGATAAAAGGTCATTACAGCCTGATTACCGTATACCAGGTTTGTGTCACAA
This sequence comes from Protopterus annectens, assembly GCF_019279795.1. NCBI lineage: Eukaryota > Metazoa > Chordata > Ceratodontiformes > Protopteridae > Protopterus > Protopterus annectens. The sequence continues at coordinate 636,360,698 of NC_056743.1, forward strand.
CTATAATTATATATCTTGAGTAACACCTGTGTTATGGTCAGTTACATAGACACTTGAAGGAGTTCCTTTTGGCAGCAGTATGGCCCTGAAGGGCTTTAGTGTAGGCTGGATGATTTATGGTCAGCAAGGCTCATTCCACCATGAAAGAACATCTGCCTTATGTAGTGGTCAGTACCACAACACAAATCGACATGTGTTAATGGAGGAGGAGTGTTCAGAGTCACTAGTTTAATGCCACCTCCAAGTTCTCGGTCCATGGCAGCTGTTTGGATATCAGGAATGTGGAATATAGAATGAGACAGAGGGCGCTCAGAGTTTGGATTTTTTGGTCACTCTTGTGCCTTTTTGCCTGTGTCTGCCCTAGATGTAATTTTTATCCGTAAAGAACTGGATTCCCCTAACCTCTGTAATGACATTCATCTTTAATTACTCATGTGCTTCACAGGCAGGTTCTGTCTGAAGGTACATGAGATGCTTATGCCATATTAACACTTTATTATTTTATTAGGCTATTTGTTTGCACATAACATCTTAGAATATGGCAAAAAATGATATCTGCAGCCCTTTTTCATAGCCACAGGAAAAACTAAATCTTAGAGATCTGATGGTGGATTTCATAAATTCAGTTATGTGGAGCCAAAACTATGCTGCATTCATCTGCACACTATAATGGCATTGTAAACAGGACTTTTTTTGTCCTTTCAGTTTTGTGAACCATCATGTCATTGGATGGGGAGGGGGAGCAATTCATTCACTGATGTTGTGATGAAGCAGACCATGGATGGTGTAAAACAGGTGGAAATTATTTTCTTACATGAGAAATGTCCCATTGGTTAGCTACATTAAACTAGCCTGAAGAAGCTCTTGGTTCATTTTTTTTGTAAGCAACAGCAGTTACCTGACCACATTTCTCATTCCCCTGGGGCATGCTGACCTATGGATCTCCAGTTTTGAAGGGGAACTGCACATGATTAAACAACTTTGTTGTGACAGTTATCTGTACTGGAACTAGTAGCATCCTCTACAGTGTCCCCAAGTGTAACTGAGGGATACATGCTCTTCCTGACATGACAGCTATTGTGGTAATGTCCAGTTTAAGCACATCTGTTTATACCAGTTGGTAATGTGAATGTATTGACTCCTGATTTGCCTATTTAAGATTGTTATTTACTTATTCCATCTTTCCTATTTTAACCAGGAATATGAACCGGACATAAACATTAGACTATTTTCATGATCAAAGCCAAATAGTGTCATCAAATATACAGCAGTATTATACATTAACAAAAACAAATAACATAGATATGCAATAGTAAACTGGATACATATGTAGTTATTAGTTCAGCATTTCTTTTACCCTAAACCAGTATAGATTACCTAATAAATTTGAACAATAAGAAATACATATACTGAGAAATATAGCTAATAGAACAGCAACCACAGTGATGATGATGATGATGATGATGGAGATGGTGATGACGATGTTGATGGTGACAAAAATAAAGATGATGATGATGAAGATTATGATGATGATAACAATGATCCCCAATGCACTGTCTAGTCAAACAGATATTTCAAGATTTTAGAATTATATCATTCGTTATGGAATTAGTTCCTGAGTCACAACAAATGGTTAAGCCTTTATTAGCCCTGTAAGGGTATATGCATATACAATAGAGTACTTGAAGTTGTGGTTTAGCTGACAATCTTAGAACAGCTGTACTTCTATCCATATGCAAGGAGAGATTTTAGTAGTTTATGAAACACTTAAGACTGTTACTGTTTTGCACATTTTCAGCTAAGTATTGCAGAAGCTTGGAACAACTTTGTTAAATGCTTTCCCTGTGGCATCTAAGGTAAATGGCAGTCTTCACAAATATGCTCTCCTACTTTCTCAAGTTGTAAGTGATATTTCTAATAATAAGACAAAAATCAGCAGAGTCCCTCAAAGTTTCAATAAGCCAAGTGTCACACACTGAGTCCAAAAAACCAAACACTGTAAGAAACTTTCCACCAGGTATTCTCAGTGGAATAACTATACAAAAATACTCCCCAGATTTAAAAGAATATGAACCTAGTACTGCTATTAACTGTTATTAAACTTAACATTTAAAACCTAAACTTAAAAAAATAATAAAAAACAAAGCTGTCGACTTAATTTCATAAATCTCTTACACTTACTAAATCAAGTAAAAAATCCAATGCAGGATATATTGAATTCACAGTTCCTTAATTAGTAAGCACAGATGAGCAATCCATCTGACTTAATGATTGCTATATTTAAGAACACTTAATTAAATAGCAGTTGAAGTGGGAGTAGTAACATTTCTGCTGTAAATGCAGTTCAGTCCAGCTGTACTAAAAACAAACATCCAATCCTTCCCTTAAAATCAAATGATAACAAGGATCCAAGTTAACCCAAAATACCATGCCATTCAACATTCCTTGCAATCTCTGTCTCACTATGTATTTATTGCATCCTTCTAACGTTTTAAAATGTAAAAAAACAAACATCTTAATAATAAAATGCAATTATGTTCTCACCCTATGAATTTACCCAAATCTTTTAACTAAAATCGCTTCTTTAGGTCTGTGCAAACTGAAATTTCTAACAAACAGCTTATTTCTAAGTGGAGGGTAATGTCTATCATTCATTCGTCTGAAGATGATGTTATCAGGTAAGAAATTAGCCCTAGCCTCCATTGATATCCACTTAGTGTTCTTCCAATTAACACAGTGATGACAATGATTATGGCTCATATGTATGTATTTTAGAACCATATTTGCTGCAGTTTGCAGCATAACCATAGTGTATGGGGAATGGAATGCTATAATAGATCTTTGTAGCAGTACACTGATTGTGATTGCTCACGTAACTTATAAAGATAAAGTATACATTCTGCATGACACTTTCAGTTGTTAAGGACTTTAATAATTTGTGATTCTGTATGTTTTATGAAGGTCACTGTTGGGTCGAGGATAATATACAAATACTTTTGAGTGATGGCACAATATAGGAGAGTATTGTCTAGATTGTTAATTAGGAATGATGTCGTATTAGGTATATTTTTTGTATGTCTCAAATATCATAACTATTGTTTTGTCAGTCTTTTTTACATACCCGGTTCCAAACCACAGAGAAATTATTTTGTAGATTTAAGTTAAGTTGATTAAGGTTTGCCTGATGGATGAAGGTGACTAACAGCATCTGATATTTATGGGTCTATGGAAATGGCAATATGTTGCTATCCGGTCAGTTTCATGAGCTATTTACCAAGAGTCCCTTGCTGCCAGTTATAAGTTTTGAATTCAGCACATGTACCTCTCACCATTGACATGGTTTTCATGGTGGTTTAGATAGCCATGAAATGACAAGGCATGATCATCCTGTTTTAGCACGTGATGCTGTTCACTCCCTCTACAGTGAATGTGTGTGAGCATCTGGTTTGCTTATCCTCCTTGTGGTCACTGATTTGCTTCTTTAATGCCTTATTCATGGACATCTCTTTGGTTGCTGCTGGTATGTCCCTGTTGCTAGCAAATGTTTTTTTTCCTAATCATCACTTACCTCATGGGCCAGAGACGATCCATTTCATGGAGGTCCAGCCTTCTTCAAGGTATACAATGCATTCACAGAGATTTATGTTCTTCTTGGAAGTCACTTCCTTCAGCTGCACTCAAATAGCGGTGTCTTTGATAGGATGCCTGTTGATTTTGGCTCCAGATCTGATTGCTTAATATTACTGCAATGGCAGTAATGTGCCACTCAAAAGAGACAGTACACTCTACAGGTAAAATAGATTGCAGTACTAAAACAAGATCTTGAACATTCATTTTAAAGAGCAAAAAAGCAGAAAAAAACAGCAACGGTATTCTTTCTTGGATTCATTTTAAAGAACCTGAACAATGAAATTCAGTGATATATATATATATATATATATATATATATATATATATATATATATATATATATATATATATATATATATACACACATATATATATGGGTCCCCTTCACATGGTCGACTTTTCAGAAAGTTGACTTTTATATGGCCGAGACCATATGATTGACTTTCAAAAAGCCAACCATGGGGAACCGCTATCTCCAAACAGTGCGATATGGGAAAATTTCCCTCTTCTGCACTGTAGTGCAATCTTGGAGTTGGTATATTTGAGTTACGGGGGGTGTGGGTGGCAGAGCCCCCCATGAGGGGTGCAGGGGGCTTGCTCCCCTGCTAACAGTTGAAAGGTAAGTGTTTGTTGTGTGTTTTCTGTTTATTTTACATGGTTGGCTTTTCAAAAGTCAATAATATGGTCTTGGCCATATGAAAGTCGACTTTCTGAAAAGTCGACCATGTAAAGTAGATCCATATATAGATATATATATATATATATATATATATATATATATAGAGAGAGAGAGAGAGAGAGAGGGGGACATACTCAGTAGGTAAGGAGGTTACTATCCCTCTGTACATCTGTTTGGAATGCCTGTTTTCTTGAAGTGTACAGTGTTTTTGGGACCTGCCTGCATGAGAATATTGGGCTAAAGCTGAGAGTGGATACAGAAATGTACAGTGTCTATAACAAAATTAATATGATAAGACGTTTGAAAAACTTTTTGTACACTACAGAGGATGGATACAATAAGGGCATAAGAAGTTGCCAAATATCTTAAATAAGTCAACAAAAATCTGGATAACCAAATCCTTTGCAAAAAAAAGAAGTGCAAGGGGCTAAATGCATACAATTTAAGAATATATGGAGAAAAGCTTTTGAGTGATATTAGAAATTTGTTTTTCATAGGTACAGTGGTCAAACCATTAAACAACCCTGCACAGAATCTGACACATTCCAAAAATGGGATGGAATTCAAAAAGGCTATGGACATAGATAACTGTTTCTTGGAAATGAAGAGAAATTGAAGACACAAGGTGATATGAATCAGGTAAAGAAATGGACAGAAAAGTAGGTGATAGCAGTCATTGTTTGTCAATATATTCTGCAGTTAAATGTAGCTATGTGCATACGTTAAACATTAGCAGTTTTATTGTTATACCTTTAAATACAGTAAGGAATAATAAAACTAATTTTAATGGCAAATATGTGTGCTCATCAGTATTCAAATAAGAGATGTAAATTCCTTGCATGCTGCAGGTGGGATTGCTAAGAATAAGATGGAAAAAAGAAAAAAAAGATGCACTGTCCTTCATTTCATTGTGCACTGATGGCTGAATCCAACCGATACCTGTAGATTTTTAACTTGAGTTTACTAGCCTGGTAAGTTTTTTTTGTTGTTGTTGTTGTTTTCCCTATTTGTTGTTAAAACGTAATGCTGTTAGTTGAATGTTTGACACTTCTTAGGTGATATTTCAGTACTGACAGCTATGTATACTAACACATTTTAAAAGAGTGGTTTCTGTGTTCAGGTAATTTGAGAAAGCCTCCTGATCCTTTGTAATATGCTCCCCAGACTATTTGATGCTGTTTGTGGCATATCTAGTGCAATTGCTGTAAACATAATATTGCAGGGTCAGTCTTTTTCTTTCTACTATATTAAACATCATTAATATTAACTCATGCACAAATGTAATTTCATTTTACAAAAATATTTCCAACATTCCAGTTACTATATCAGACAGCAATGTAAAAAGGGGCAGCTATACCAAGTGCTATATTGGTGTGTGTGTGTGTGTGTGTGTGTGTGTGTGTGTGTGTGTGTGTGTGTGTGTGTGTGTGTGTTTGTGAGCAAAATTAATAAAAATTGTTTTAATTTTAATGATTACCTTAATTGAGGTAAATGCATCATTTTGATTACTGCTCCTAAGTTCCTGCAATCCTAGTTGCTTAAAACCCCTTTCCGCTTCATATTATATGAGTGTTCACTCATCCTTACATTTTACATAAGGGATGAGCCTCAGGCACAACCTCAAAGTCTTCTGATTGGATCACTGGGTAGATGGGGGTGGGCTAGCATGGGCAGTTACTGTAGCTTTATATTTGATCCATACAACAACACCAGCAACTGTCTATAATGTAATAGTAAAGTTGCTTTTTCTTGCATGTCTAGGTAGCTATTTAACTAAGTGCTGTACAGAAAATTTATTTTACCTTTGGCTTTAGTATTGTGTTGGTTATTAAAAGACTTTATTTTATTTCTTTCTACTGGGATGGGCACAAAGGTCCAAGAGCCTGGTTGGCTTCTTGGTTACCTGCTGTGCTACCTGGGGGAAAAATTCTTCCCCTGCCTCCACAGAGATTCAAGAGGAGCCCCAGCAAATGAACTGAAACAGACTCTCAGTGTGGGATGACAGACGACTAAGTAATTAAGATAAACAAAAAAGACAAGCCCAGTAATGAGGAAGGCTTTCTTTGTCAATGTAGAACTGCAGAAATTGTTTAAATCCTGAAGTTTTAAATGGGTGCCTTTTGGGACAGATTTTTTTTTTCTTCAAGATGTCTTTAAGTGCTCTTCAAGATGGGTTTTAATTTTTGTTTTCACTTTTCAAAGTGACCTTAAGACTTTGCTTATTTTTTTTTTCTTGTTTTTTTGTTCTTCAAGTTTAAGAGAAAGGGGAGCACCAAAACAGAGTGACACCCTTCCCTCCGTATGATCTTCCTGCATCTCTGACACCAAATGTCTTAATGTCTTTGTGTGGGGTTTACTGCTCTTTGAGGGCGCATCACTGGTTTTAGAGAATTGTGAAAGCTGGTATAACTTCTGATGGTGGTACAGAAAAGGTCATTTGCTGCTTTGAGAATTACAGGACAATATGTAACAGGTATAATGATGACATTAACTATTGTACCTATAGCACATTTTTGTCTTCTCACCCCCCCCCCAAAAAAAAAACACCTTCTCCATCACAGATCTATTGTATGAGTCTTAGCTTTAATACCGAAAAGAAACATGGTGTGGTGTAAAGATCTCTTTTATGTTAGTAATCACCCCGACCACTGAATCACCACACATGGGCAGTCTTAAATACGTGGCACTGCTAACTACTGTCAGAATATTCTGAACCTGTCAACAAAGTGCTCACAGATTTATATGAATGAAGATGATATATTTTGGTGAATATTGGCAGCATATTTATTAAGATTTGAAAGCAGTCTGAAACACACTTGTTACCTCCCTAACAAGTGATCTATTCGTATTATTTATATTATTTTCTTAACATTTTAAAACAATGAAATAACCAGAGTTTTGACTGTTCTTGTTAAGATATAAATTCACATGTACTCTGTCCCATGATTGTAGCAGAGAGGCAGTTAGACCCTCCTCTAGGAACTTATGTTCAGTCTGTAGGGACCAATCAGGAAGTAATAGTGATGACATTGCACACTTAACCCCTGACTTTGTATGGTTAGGTTTCAATGGTTAAGCATTTGTATGTCTTACAAATTCATTATGCATTATACCAGTTCTGGAACTAACATTTATTATATAAAATCCTGCACTGGAGACATCTAAGCAAAGGACGGCACAGGGCTGTCAGCCAGCCTGTAGACAAAAAGCACAGTATGAATGTACAGCATTCTATAACTATGTCAAGAATCTAAATGGCAATGCTCAGATCTGCTCTGAGCTAAAACAGAATGGCATTAAATATACTGATCCGAAGGATATTGCCAATATCCTGGCAGATCGATTCAGTGCCAACTCCACCCCCCTCTCACCCCCTAAATGGCCCATCTCAATACCGGAAGATTGCCAAATTCCAGTAATAACGGCCACACAGGTACAAAACGCACTCTCTAAAGCCAAGAATACAGCATCCATGGGACCAGATGACATCCCGGGCTGTGTACTACATGAACTACAATATGAACTGGCACCTCACCTAAGTGTCATGTTTAATCATAGCCTCACCTCAGGTTTCATGCCCACTGAGTGGCAGAGCTACAGTTATCCCAATCCACAAGGGGGATCCACCTTGGATCCAGGAAACTACCGTCCCATCAGTCTGACAAGCCTTATCTGCAAGGCCATGGAGCGTATTATCATGGAACTTATAAACAAAGACATTGGCAACCTTCAAACACTGGACCCCACCCAGTTTGGGTTTGTGAAGGGCCGATCTTGTCTCCTGAACCTGATTGACTTCTTTGAATCAGTCTCCAGAGCCATGGACAAGGGTAAGGTGGTCCACACAGCCTATCTAGACCTTGCCAAGGCCTTTGACACTATCCCCACTCTGGAATCATAGATAAACTTACTAAGTTGGGCATTAATCCCTATGTCACCCAATGGGTTGCTAAATGGCTTACTGATAGAACCCACACTGTAAAAGTAGCCGACTCCAAATCCAGCTCCAGACAAGTGACAAGTGGAGTACCTCAGGGTTCAGTCTTGGGGCCGCTCTTGTTTGGCATCTACTTCTCTGAAGTACAGGTCAACACTAAGGGACTCTGGCTAACAAAGTTTGCAGATGACTGCAAACTGGGAGCCATTATTGAATCCCCAAATGATGTGGATACTCTACAAAAGGGCCTTACAGAAACAGATGCTTGGTGCCAGAGCCATGGGCTCAAGCTCAATGCCAAGAAATGTATTGTTATCCCTTTGGGAAAAAACATGTATCCATGAATTACCATATAGGTGGCAGTACACTAAACACAGAAAGTGTGATAAGAGACTTAGGGACACAGGTGGACAGTGGTCTCACCTTCGATAACCACATCGCCACAACAGTCAGGAAATCCTTCTATGTGGCACACCTCATCACGAAGGGCTTTTCATCCAGAAAAAAGGAGGTTATTGTCCCACTGTACTCATCCCTCATTAGACCCATTATAGAATACAACACCCCATTTGGTATGTACCTCTCAAGACATCTGCAACAACTGGAAAGGCCTCAGAAATACCTCACTAAAAGAATCACAGGCCTAAAGCAGATGCCCTACTCTGACAGCCTTAAAAAACTCCAGCTATACTCTGTCGCATATCGTCTACTCAGAGGCGATCTCTGCTTAACATACAAGGCCATGTCAAACCCAGAGCTGTTGGACATGCTACACTTAAAGAAATCCCAATCCCTCAGAGCTACACGCTCCAGGGATCTAAACCTTGTCATCACAATAAACAAAACATGCTGGAGGGATAGGTTCCTGACCCAGAGACTCCCCAGACTCTGGAATAGATTGCCCATACATGTCAAGCAGAGTGCCTCTTTGGACCTCTTCAAGAGGAACCTTGACGATTGGATGGGAGAAAGGAAATTCACCCCAGGGATCACGTCAGTCACCCTGCTAGACAGGGGTCCAGGAAAGTAAATAATGTGGGAAGAAATAGCCAGGGAATTGTTATGGCTAGGCTTGTATAGGCCCTAGGGCTGATAGCCTAGTACCAACCTATGAACCTATGAACCTATATTTGAGATGCTTTGCTATTTGTTGTTGGAGCCAGTCATGTTTAATGGCTTTTTGCGGGATATTTATTGTTGCATGAAGATATCATAGCCCTTCTGTGCTTTACTACTTCTTTATACTGTTTAAACTGAACTCAGATGACTTCTGCTTAGTTCTACCAGGGGTTCAGCCAGTACTGCACCTTACCTACTTTATTTGTTCTGATTTTCATTTTTTTAAATTAGATCCATATATATATATTGGTCTATAACTACTTGTCAAACATAATAAATATCAAATGGCTAATTATCGAATGGCAATCACTGAACGTTCATTCATGGAATGTTGACTTCATTGAAAGTGTGAGATGGGGAAAGTAACTAGCTGGACAACATCAGGAAGTTTGCCCTTTTTCCCACTGAAGTACGATCTAGGAGTTGGTATATATAGTTAGGGAGTGTGGGGGGTGAAGCCCCCAAGATTAGTGGGTTTGAAGTACTCTGGTGTGTGAAATGGAGAACTACTGGCCAACTAGTTACTTTGCCCATCTCACAGGTTCTATGATTTCCATTTGATGATTAACCATTACGATGTTTAGTCTATCTGAATAGTAAACATGGACCTATATCACTGGAATATTTACTGGCATTTTATTTTATTAAGTTATATACCATGCTTTTTAAAGCATTTTTATTTTGTTCCCTAAGTTTTTTTTTTCTGCAGTACTGAAGAGGTATGCAGCCTTGAAGCATACATTGTCTTTGTGAAGGGCTTCTCTTGAGGGTACACTATGCTCCAAAGCTAATAATATAAGTCTAAAACCTATGTCTATTCCTGTGAATCCTACTAAATCAAAACTTGTTGCTTTTGATGGCAGGTAGTTACTGCATGATAAGGCCTCAGTGCTGTATATTCATACTAGATGAATGACAAAAAATGCACTTGCCCAAAGGTCAAAATATGGCAGTTTAGCATAGATGGTTAAGGATGTAATCCATTTAATTCTTTAGACATGTATATTATTCTGCAGCTTTTACCATTAATCTGTGTAATTTAAAGCAACTTATTTAACCATATATATATAAGATAATAGGAGGCTAGTAGGCTAATGGCTCTGGGGCTCTTACAAGCCTAGCCAAGAGTTTATCCCAGAAAGCAACCTCAGTCAGTACCTGTCACCCCTGTCAATGAGGGACACAGGTGGAACCCCTGGGACAAATTTGTGGTTTCCTATCCACTCATCAAGGGTGCACCTGAAGAAGGTCAGCGAGGTGCTCTGGTTGACATGTATGGGAAGTCTATTCCAGAGACGAGGCAGCCTCTGGGAGACAAACCTGTCTCTCCAGCATGTTTTGTTGATGTTGCATATTAGATTCAAGCCTTTCAAGTGGGTAATGCGTGAGGAGTTAGACTTATGGATATAGAGCATCTCTAGTAGGTCAGAGTCTGAGATTGCCTTGCAGGCAAGACACAGATCACCCCTGAGCAACCTGTACGATACCGAATAGAGTGATAGTGATTTTAGCCTGTCTGCATAGGACAGGTGTTGGAGGCCATGGATTTTCTTTGCGAGGTATTTCAGTGGCCTTTCCAGTTGGTGCAGATGTTTGGAAAGGTACATACCAAACGGGACATTATAATCAATTATTCGTCTAAAGAGAGAGGAGTATAGAGAGGTAATAACCTCCTTTTTTCTGGATCCAATCCCTTTACTTATAAGATGAACCAAGTAAAAAGCTTTGCTGACCACTGCCACTACATGATGGTCGAATGTGAGGTTATTATCAATCTAAGTGCCCAGGTCTCTCACTACAGGTTGTGTGCTTAGGGAGTTGCAGCTGATGTGGTAATCAGTAGGGGCTGTGTTTTTGCTGAATGGTATGATGATACAGTTTTTGTATTTAGCTTGAGGCCATGACTTTGGCACCAGTCATTGGTTGCTGTGAGACCCCATTTCAGTATGTTGACATCATTTAGGGAGTCAATGACAGCACCCAACTTACAGTCATCCACAAACTTGGTCAGCCACTGGCCTTTTATCTTTATCTGGACCTCTGAGAAGTAGATGCCAAACTGTAGGGGTCTCAGGAGATATCCCTGGTGAACTCCACAAGTGACACATCTGCCATTGGAGGTGGAGACACCTATTTTGACTTTGAGGGTCCTGTCAGTAAACCAATTGGTCACCCACCTGATGAGATAGGGATTTATGCCGAGTACTTGTGCTTAATGTTGTAGCCACAGTTACAACTGAATAAGAACAAATAATAGCAAAGTTGAATGATTATAGGTGTCTCCAAGACAAACACTGCCATTACTGAAGATGTGACATTAGAAAATGTTAATAAGGAGCTAGGTCTCCTTTATATGCGGAGGAAGATTCCACCTGGTAAGACCAAATGAGGCTTATGCCAGGGCTCTGCTGCGGTCATTATTTATTATGGAATGGTCATTTTCATTAATCTACTTCAACCAAATGCATCCAGATCTGAAGATATTTAATGGAGAATTGACAAATATGCTATAGAATTCACACTTAGAAAGTACATCTATTTTTGCCTCTACTTCTTGCTGACCCTACTTTGCCAGGAGATTCTATTATAATTAGATTGGTAACACTTTGCCTTACAATGAAAAATATGGATTTATGGTTGCACTCATCCTGGGACATTGGTTCTGACTTATATTTCTAGAAGTTGAAAAATCTTCATTTCTCTTGGTATAGCAATGATTGTTGTTTGTAAGGTACCACTCACATATCTTTTTAGCATATTGTTCTGCATGATAACCACAAAGTGGCACAACGTCTATGATGGGGATGAGGATTTTCTGAATAAAACATATATGACAACAATGAAAGAAATCTAAAAAAAATGGTGAATTGCTCATTATCCATTACATGGAAGAATTTTTATTCTTCAGACATGGTGGCAGATGTGCTCGGCAGTCTTCTTGTGACTGTGAAAAAATGAAATATAGTGAGGAAATAAATACAAGAATTAATGTGACTATCATGGCTTATTTCAGGAATTCCACAAGGAGTACATCGTGAAGACATGGATCTAGTATGAGATAAAATGTGCTGTAAGAGGATGCTAACTTAATTTGATGATTATGGACCATTAAAGTCTGTGACACTGATTACAATACATTTATTTATTTAGTGATATTTTTTGACTAGGAAAGTCTGATGAGGACAGGCACCCATTTTCAGTGGAGGCCTGGGGAGAAAAGCTCCACAAACACATTATGATTGCACAGTATTTTACAAGAATTTACATAATTTATGGAAATTATAGTACAATACAGTTCAATATAACAAAATGAGAAACAGACAAATAAATTGTGGAAAGTTGTAATATCAGAGAGAAAAACAGAGTAATTGACAAGCTATATATATATATATATATATATATATATATATATATATATATATATATATATATGGATTCACTTCAGAAGCTCTAATTAACAAAATCTCGAACTGCAAATAACCGAAACCAAAAGATCGAGTTTCAGAAACTCGAACTTCTGAAGCAAAACCAACAACAACAAAAAAAAAGACAAACTTCGCTTTTGCAGGAGGGCTTCGCCCCCCTGCACCCTCCACACCCCCCTACTTAAGTATACCAACTCCAAGATCGCGCTACAGTGGGGAAATGGGAAATATCCCATCTTGTGCTGTATGCGGAAGCGCAAAACGGGAGATTTCTCATTTCCTGTCAACACCGCAAAAAAAATAAAACATTACGTACACACAGAGCGTACAAGAATCCTTGCCTCTGTGTGCACGCAATGTATTAAGGTAAGTAAACTCTTATTTTTAAACACTACACATATTCGATTTACTGAAATCTCGATCATATGGTCTTGACCATATGAAATTCGAGATTTCAGTAATTCGATTATGTGAAGTGTTCCCATATATATATATATATATATATATATATATATATATATGGGTCTACTTCATTTGCTCTAACTTCCGATTTACCGACACCCATTTGCCCGAGACCAAATGACTGAAATTTCATTTGACCAACACTTCATTTGACTGACAAGTTTTATTGGCAAGTAAATGGGATATGCCCCCTTCCCCACTGTAGTGTGACCCTGGAGTTAGAATATATAGTTAGGGGGGTGTGGGAGGCACAGCCCCCCACAATGAGGGGTGTGGTGGGTGAAGCCCTCCACTTAATTTCATATTATATTGTTTAGTTTTGCTTTAATATTGCTTAGTAAAATAAAAGTAAGTGGGGGGCTTTGCCCCCCCACACCCCCCAACTATATATTCTAACTCCAGGGTCGCACTACAGTGGGGAAGGGGGCATATCCCATTTACTTGCCAATAATACTTGTTGGTCAAATGAAGTGTCGGTCAAATGAAACTTCGGTCAAATGGGGTTGGGCAAATAGGTGTCGGTCAATCGGAAGTTAGGGCAAATGAAGTAGACCCATATATATATATATATATATATATATATATATATATATATATATATATATATATGGATAGATACACACACACACACACACACACACACACACACACACACACACACACACACACACACACACACACACTTTTTTTTGTAAATACTGAAATAGGTTGTAGGTTAAGAAAGGAAAAGATCACTAGAGGGGTGTAATGTGTTAGGCTGAAAGAATTAATAAAGGAAAAAAATCACTAGTGGGGTAGTTTTAAAGGGGTGAGGTATTAAAATGATAGTTAAGGTTAGTGAGATTTATAGTAAGAACAAGGTTGTTTAAAATAACTTATAGATCAAAAAGAGTTTCCTACTGGTTTTTGATGGGTAAAGATTGGGGTAAGCTAGAGGAAGGCTATAGGACAGTAGGATATTTATCTATTTGGGTAGATGCAGGGACAGATTTTAGTATTTAGTAGGTAGTTCTTTAGGGTGAGTTTAAATTTGTTGAAGCAGCTAATGGTGTTTATACTGGTTGGAAGTGAGTTCCATGGTTTAGCAACAGTGTATGAGTAAAGGCAGTGTCTGGCTCTTTTTTTTGGTACATGTACAGTTATGAGTTGTTTATTTTCAGAACAAAGGGTTCTGGTGGGGCTATAGGTATTAACGTGTTCTTAAGGGTATGGCAGTTGTTTGGATTGTAGACAATTTTATGTGCTACGGACAGTTGAATGAGGTTAAGGTGATGTGGAAATTGCAGCCAGTTTAATTCATTTAAGTCTTGGCAGTGATGTGAGTGGTATGAGCTGCTTGTGGCAAATTTGGTGATTGTAGGGTAGCAGGACTGGAGCTTATTTTGTAGAGATGAGTGCAGGTCAGTAAAAATGGGGGCACTGCATAATAGGGAAGGGAGCAAGTAAGTGTTGGCAAAATCTTTTTTCTAGGTGCTGTCTATGGTCTGTATAGGGCTCCTAATTGCAGTGTTTTTTTAATGGCATTACCGATATGGTGTTCAAATGTAAGTTTATTGTCAATGGTAATACCTAATAGTTTAGCATGGGATGCAATTTCAGTTTCTGTGTTGGTTTGGGAGAAAATATGAAAGTGAGAGTCATGTGAGAGGGATTTTGCTGTGAAAAGTAGAAACTCTTGTTTTTTGGCATTAACGAGTAGCTGTGGTTTGGTTAACCAGGCTTCGATTGTGGTGAAGATATCTTGATCTATTTATTGGAGGTGTTGTAGGTTATTTGAGGAGGAGATGATGACAGTGTCATCTGCATATTGAATAATAGGGCTAAGAGGAAAAGCAGTGTGTAGGTTGTTTGTAAATATGTTAAAGAGCAAAAGTCCAAGTATGGACCCTTGTGGTACTCCAGTTTGGTTGGTTTGGTATTCCGATAGGGTATTTTGCCATTTTACGCATTTCTGCCTGTTGGTGAGGTAGCTATTAAACCATTTCTGGTTGGGTGGGATGCAGCCAATATTAGAAAGGATGTGTAGAAGTTTTTTGTGCGATACTGTATTGAAAGCTTTTGACATGTCTAGTAGTAGTACATAAGTAATATTACCTGAGTCGATGATCTCAGTACAGTATCCATGAAGGAGATAAGTCAGTGCTTGTACTGTTTGAGGGGTGAAAGCCATGTTGGGTGGGGGTGAATAGGTTATTGTAGGTGTGAGATTGTGAAGTAATTGTTCATATATGCAGTTTTCAAGGAGTTTGGATAGTGGGGAGAGGATAGAGATTGGATGATAGTTAGAGGGTTCATTGGAGTTACCTTCTTTGTGAAGTGGGTTGATGATGGATTTTTTTCCAGCGGTTGGGGACATAGGATTCTGTAATTGAGTGGTTGATCAGAATGTTAATGGGGTATGCTATGGCCTTGGCAGTGAGTTTTAAGTATTCTGGTGGGAGGTCATAAGAGAACAGAGAGAGAGAGAGAGAGAGAGAGAGCATGGTTTTAATTTTCTGAGGAGTCTTTGAATTTCTGTGGCTGGTATTGGTTGAAGTGAGAAGAGGCTAAATGGTGTAATATTGGTTTGGTGGAGGGGAGAATAATTTTCTATGGGGGAGAGGGTCTTTCTAAGTGAAGACTGCTTGTGTAGGGTAGAGGAGGAGGGGAAAGGAATTTGATAAGGTGAGGGTAGAGGTAGAGTCTATTATTAATTTGCGCATGTTATTTGTAAAATGTGACTTGGGCATAGTGGCTATTTGTGATGGTGTTTTTTCTGGGCATGGTGATGGGTTTTGTTTGATGTCAGGGGTAAGGAGATTAGTGATCCTTTTCCAGAATTGTTTTGGATTTTTTCCATGATTACTGAGTGTGTCTAGGAATATCTTATTAAAATAGTATAAGGCATCATCCAATGGGAGAGTTTTTAGTGGGTGCCAGTCTGAGAGTTTCAGAATGTTGATAAATTCTTGTTGATCAAAATGTTTTAGGTTTCTGGTTGCTTTATAGTTATGATATTTGGATATATGTGAAGTGGGTCTATAAGTTAAAACAGGTAAGTGGTTGCTGAGTATATTGGGCAGGGTCTTTGGATTTGAGTATTTATGTGGATCTGAAACTATGATCCAGTCGAGGGTGGCTCCTGGTGTATTGCTGTTGAGCATTCTAGTAGGGTTGGTGACAGGTTGGACAAATTTGTAGACGTTTTTGCTATTTGTTTAGGAGTCAGTTATTAAATCTTGCCAAGTGATGTTTACATCTCACATAATAATAGTTTTGTTGCAGATATTTTCTAACATCCAGGTGAGGATGTCCTCAAGGGGTTGAATATTTTGTCCTGGTGGGCTATACAAACTAACTATGCATAGCTGTTTAGATTTGTTAATTTGTAGGGTTCCTATTAGGATTTCAGCATTTGAAAATGATTTGAGCATTTTCTGAAAGGGTAATATTGTGAGACAGTCAGCATAGATTAGGGAAACTCCATTTCCTTTTTTGTTGATTCTATATTTCTGTAATATGTTACAACCTGGGGGTGTTATTTCAGTATCTTATAATTGGGGTTTTAGCCAGGTTTTGGTAACTACTAGGATGTTAGGGGTGTTTTGTATTAGCCATGCATAGAAATCTGTAATTTTGTTATAGACACTATGAATGTTTAAAGTTCCTAACAGTAGAGCTTTAGAAAATGGAGTTTGCTTGAGTGTAGTTATGCCTGAGGGTCCTGGTTTGAGGTGAATGTCACCACATAGGGATATTCTGTTTTGGTTGTTAAGGGAGTGTTTTGGAATTTTTTTTGTTATAGGTTGCCAGATAGTGGTAGATGTTTTCATTTATGGTGGTATACGGCAATATTTTAGTTTTGATAAATGAATGAGATGGTATTCAAGTAGGCTTGGTGATATATTATGGAAGCTGTTTAATGGTTTGTTACTGCATAGGGGAGAAGTTGTAGAAGTACTAGCTGTGGGAAGACGTGTATATTTTCGGGAGGTAATAAGAATTAGTAGGCTAAGGGCAAGAGTTAGAAACAGATTGAGGAGAGTGGAGTATGTAGGGTGTGCCATACTTGTAAAATGGATTTAGAAATGTTTTGGAGTATGGAAGGTACTGTTATGAGTGGAGACTGGGGAAGAGAGGGGAGAAGGCTATCAAGGAGGTGGAGGGTATAGTCAGAAGTGGATTGTGTGAATGGGTGAAAGTTGATTGGATGGGGTAGAGTTACCACTAGGTATAAATCTGGAGGGTGCAGGGGTGGGAGGGAAAGTGGGTAGGGTAGGTGAGCTGAGTGAGTGTGAAGGGCGAACAGAGCAGGCAGAGACAGCCCAACAGTTGCTAAGAAAAAAAATTATCAGTGAGACTTTGAACTGAAACTGTGGAATGGTAAGTAAGTGAGAGCTGTGACTGCTAGATTTCAGGGGTACTTTTGTTTTTACAGCAGCAGTATGTTATGCTTTGTAAGCAGCACTTTCAGCTTGGAGACACTGATTCAATTAGAGTCTTCATGGGCAAAACAGCTTGACTGAGCCTTGTTAGTACATGGAATAGCCTCAAAGAGGGGTGTTTTACTGCCACCTATTGGCAGAACATGAGCAAGGCAAGGAGTGGAAAAAAAGGAGGGACACCATCAGCTGCTATCACTGTGAGTGTGTACACCACTTAATATAGGTAGTACTATGCCAATAAATTGAAGTTGTTCACAGGTATTATTGCAGGAAAAGCATCTACATTATCTTAACAGTAGGTTTCAGTTCTTATACTGTAGGCTCTGTATGTCCTTAGCTGAGCGGGAAGTACAACAGGCAGTGAAGTGAATGGGACTAGCTGGAGGGCGGGTGGACATGCAGAGAACGAGCAGCACTTCAGAATTATCTTAACAGTAGGTTTCAATTCTTATACAGTAGGCTCTGTATGCCCTTAGTTGAACAGGAAGTACAACAGGCAGAGAGGTGAATGGGTCCAGCTGGAGGGAGGGGTGGACCTGCAGAGAGCAAGCAGCACTTCAGAGTGGGGAGCACCCAGTGCTGTGGGATCAGTTGTCTTTATAGGTGAAATAGGTGAAAGTGTTTATTCCTCAGCATTCAAAATGGGCCTCTAATGGGGATAGAGCACATCCTTGTGTATTTTTGAAATCCCAAAGATACTCCGAACTGTTCTTTTTTCTACTTTTAGATATTGGTACAAATCATTATTCAACTGTTCCTGCATAACATATCATATAATATCATGTCAATCTTGAAATAAGCTATATTCACCTCATTCTTAGATAATTCAGGATACACCCTGTCATTCAAGATCTCATACATATGCATGATATAATCCATTTTATCCATGACAGCCAGACTACCCCATTAGTCCAGCTTCATCATCCTAATGTTGAAATTTCAGAGTATCTCATATTCATTCTTTTGGTTTAAATATTCCTTATTCCATTCTCACATTTCTTTACAAAAACCTATAAAATATAATGATGTTGGTGGTTGCAACAACTTTTTCTTTTAAACATTTGATCTCTCAGTGTATCACAATTAACGTTGTCATCAAGGAAAAAACACAGAAAAATTGATCTCCCTAACAAATAACTTAAAAAACACAATCAACACCTCCTGACAGGGTCATCTTTCTAATACAATATTGAACTGTCTGTTCTTCTTGAGTTGGTGGTAGCTTAGGTGGATGTAAAAGAACCCACGATACATACTGAAAAGAGTAGGGGTTCTTTATTTAACACAACATAAACATATTATTTATATATTTACATATTTACAAAATGTACATATTCACAAGCACATATATCCTATTTTTTACTATGTATCATTTTTCTTATAACATCCCCATTGTTATTCTTCCATATTTGACCCCCAGTATTTCTTCCACAACATAATCTAAGTTTTTTGCAATATACCTGCCCAAATCCATTTCCCATTAAACAAAATTTAATTCAATCTTTCACTTCAAATAACCCATATTACATAAAATAAAAGCATATCTTCCTTTTGCACAGTCTTTCTTCCTTTTCATATTCATATTCATATCTTTATTGCTTATGTCATTAATATTCTCAAAAAATATTCATCACAGAATGTCTTCCAGAATTTTACCACTCTTTGGTATTTCAGAAAAAAATGTCTATTTTCTCTTCCTCCTCACAAAATAAACACACTTTCAACTTTCTTTTCATGTTGCATATTCACATTTACTGCTAACTTATTTATTACCAGTCACCATAGAACATCCTGACAGTATACTATCTTGGTAGACCACTTTTTTCCTTACTTGTTTTATCACATTATTATACCACATCATTCTATCTTTCCCCATATCATCAATTTTTATTTTTCATGTTAGTATTTTTTTTCATGATAATTTTAATTTCTTCATTTACATATTCTTTTCTATTTCTTATTCTGAATATCTCCTAGAATTATTTACGCTTATATTTAAACATTCTCACTTTTAATTTCTCATTCTCTTCATTTACCCATTTTAATACTTTATACAAATTTAAAGAAGCAGAATAAATAACTGGGTTTATTAACCCCAACCCCATTTATCTTCACTCATATACAACACATCTCTTTTTACTGGATTTAATCTTTAACCCCGTATGAAGAAAAACACCAGTTGCACAAGTTCCTTTTTATATTTGTCTGTAGTCATATAAACATTTGAAATATATATATATATATATATATATATATATATATATATATATATATATATATATATATGCTATTTTCTCATTAATACAGAATTCACAAGATAAACCTTTTTCCTGAATGCTAATCTATATATCATCCAATGAAGATGTATTTCTTTCATTTCTTTTATCAAACCCTCCCATTGCATCATAACTACATCATTTTCTCAAATGTTATCACTGGAAAAGACACTTCACTCATTGAAAAATACACACTCTCAGATTTTACAACATAAACCAGGCCCTTACTTTTATCAGTATTCAGAGTTTTCCCCATTTCCTTAAAACATCCACTCAGACAAACCATCAGTTCCATCATCCATATTTTGTCCTTAGCAACTACAGCAATATTGTCTGTGTATGTCAAAACTATTGGAATCACCACCTCCTTTTACATCACATATCTAGCATCTTTCATTTTATAAGCTACTCCACTTACTTTCACATTCATTACCAGTGCAAACAATATTCCACTCATGGGACATCCTTGTGTTACACCACACTTCATGCATAATTCCCTCATTATACTAATATCATACTTTACTGTTTTACACAGATATGCAGATACCTCCTCTATTCTCCCTTTTTAATGATATCTCTGCCTAAAATGTGATGCCTTAGTTTCTTCGATATATATATATATATATATATATATATATATATATATATATATATATATATATATATATAAAACCCAGCCACTGGGGATGCACAAGCCAGTGCATTTCTTTGTACCGGTCCCAAGCCCGGATAAATGGGGAGGGTTGCGTCAGGAAGGGCATCCAGCATAAAAATTCTGCCACATAACTTATGGTACGAAAATTTCATATTTTCATACCGGATCGGTTGAGGCCTGGGTTAACAACGACTGCCACCAGTACTGTTAGCCAACAGGGTGCTGGCGGAAATTGGGCTACTTTTGACCGACGGAGAAGAGGAGGGTGAAGGCATGCCAAAGGCAGGAAGAGAGGAGGAAGGTTAGGAGTGTAGCAGTGAGGGTAGGAACTTTGAATGTTGGCAGTATGACTGGTATAGGAAGAGAGCTAGCTGATATGATGGAGAGAAGGAAGGTTGATATATTATGCATGCAAGAGACCAGATGGAAGGGAAGTAAGGCCAGGTGTTTAGGAAATGGGTTCAAATTGTTCTATCATGGTGTGGATGGCAGGAGAAATGGGGTAGGGGTTATACTAAAGGAACAATATGCCAAGAGTGTTTTAGACGTGAAGAGAGTGTCTGACAGAGTGATGTTTATGAAGCTCGAAATTGATGGTATAATGATGAATGTTGTTAGTGTATATGCTCCACAAGTTGGGTGTGCGATGGATGAGAAAGAGAAATTTTGGAGTGAGTTGGATGAAGTTGTGCTGAGTGTACCCAAGGGTGAGAGACTAGTGATTGGAGCGGACTTTAATGGGCATGTTGGTGAAGTAAACAGAGGGGATGAGGAAATGATGGGTAGGTATGGTGTTAAGGAGAGGAATGCAGAAGGTCAGATGATTGTGATTTTGCGAAAAGGATGGACATGGCTGTGGTGAATATGTATTTTAAGAAGAGGGAGGAGCATAGGGTGATGTACAAGAGTGGAGGAAGATGCACACAGATGGATTATATCCTATGTAGGAGGACCAGTCTGAAGGAGATTGGAGACTGTAAAGTGGTAGCAGGGGAAAGTGTAGTTAAGAAGCATAGAATGGTGATCTGTAGGATGATGTTGGTGATCAAGAAGAGGAGGAGGAGTGTGAAAGCAGTGCCAAGGATTAAATGGTGGATGTTAAAAAAGGGTGATTGTGAAGTGGAGTTTAGGGAAGAGTTAAGACAGGCACTGGGAGGCAGTGAAGAGTTACCGAATAGCTGGGTAACTACAGCAGAACTAGTAAGGGAAACTGCTAGAAAGGTGCTTGGTGTGACATCTGGACAGAGGAAGGAGGACAAGGAGACCTGGTGGTGGAATGAGGAAGTACAGGAGAGTATACAGAGGAAGAGGCTGGCAAAGAAGAAGTGGGATTGTCAAAGAGATGAAGAAAGTAGACATGAGTATAAGGAGATGAGGCGCATGGCAAAGAGAGAGGTGGTGAAAGCTAAGGATAAAGCGTATGGAGAGTTGTATGAGAGATTGGACACTAAAGAGGGAGAAAAGGACCTATACCAATTGGCTAGACAGAGGGACAGAGCTGGGAAAGATATGCAGCAAGTAAGGGTGATAAAGGATAGTGAGGGAAAGGTACTCACAAGAGAGGAGAGTGTGTTGAGTAGATTGAAAGATTATTTTGAGAGGCTGATGAATGAAGAGAATGAGAGAGAGAGAAGGTTGGATGATGTGGGGATAGTGAATCAGGAAGTGAAACAGATTAGCAAGGAGGAAGTAAGGACAGCTATGAAGAGGATAAAGAATGGAAAGGCTGTTGGCCCAGATGAAATCCCAATGGAAGCATGGAGGTGCTTAGGAGAAATGGCAGTGGAATTTTTAACTAGATTGTTTACTGAAATTTTGGAAAGTCAGAGGATGCCTGAGGAGTGGAGAAAACGTGTTTTGGTACCTATCTTTAAGAATAAGGGTGATGTGCAGAGCTGCAGTAACTACAGAGGGATTAAACTGATCAGTCACAGCATGAAGTTATGGGAAAGAGTAGTGGAAGCTAGGTTAAGAAGGGAGGTGATGATTAGTGATCAGCAGTATGGTTTCATGCAGGGAAAGAGCACTACAGATGCGATGTTTGTTCTGAGAGTGTTATTGGAGAAATACAGAGAAGGTCAGAAGGAGTTGCATTGTGTCTTTGTAGACTTGGAGAAAGCATATGACAGGGTGCCTAGAGAAGAGTTGTGGTAGTGTATGAGGAAGTCGGGAGTGGCAGAGAAGTATGTAAGAGTGGTACAGGATATGTACAAGGGTAGTGTGACAGTGGTTAGGACTGCAGTGGGAGTGACAGATCCGTTTAGGGTGGAGGTGGGATTACATCAAGGATCAGCTCTGAGTTCTTTCTTATTTGCAGTGGTGATGGACAGGTTGACAGATGAGATCAGACAGGAGGCCCCGTGGACTATGATGTTTGCAGATGACATTGTGATCTGTAGTGAGAGTAGGAATCAGGTTAAGGAGACTCTGGAGAGATGGAGATATGCTCTAGAGAGCAGAGGAATGAAGGTCAGCAGGGCTAAGACAGAATATATGTGTGTAAATGAGAGGGAGGGTAGAGGAATGGTGAGGATGCAGGGAGTAGAGTTGGTAAAGGTGGACGAGTTTAAGTACTTGGGATCAACAGTTCAGAGTAATGGTGAATGTGGAAGAGAGGTGAAGAAGAGAGTACAGGCAGGGTGGAATGGGTGGAGAAGAGTGTCAGGAGTGATTTGTGACAGACAGGTACCAGTAAGAGTGAAAGGGAAGGTCTGCAAGACAGCAGTGAGACCAGCTATGTTATATGGGTTGGAGACAGTGGCATTGACAAAAAGGCAGGAGTCAGAGCTGGATGTGGCAGAGTTAAAGATGTTAAGATTTGCACTTGGTGTGACTAGGATGGATAGGATTAGGAATCAGTATATTAGAGGGTCAGCTCAGGTTGGACAGTTTGGAGACAAAGCAAGAGAGATGAGATTGCATTGGTTTGGACATGTGCTGAGGAGGGATGATGGGTATATTGGGAAAAAGATGCTAAGGATGGAGCTGCCAGGTAAGAGGAAAAGAAAAAGACCTAAGATAAGGTTTATGGACGTGGTGAGAGAGGACATGCAGGCGGTTGGTGTGACAGAGCAAGATGCAGAGGATAGGAAGAAATGGAAAGAGATGATCCGCTGTGGCAACCCCTAATGGGAAAAGCTGAAAGATGATATATATATATATATATATATATATATATATATATATATATATATATATATATATTTTTTTTTTTTTTCTGTATCATAATACTCCCTTGTGTTAGTCTTTAAATCCTCTAATACATTATATACATTTTCCCATACTTCACTTTCTCTTCTTTTCTTACATCATCCTGGCATTGAGAAAAACACTTTATATACCTCGTTTTAAATTCAATTCACCAGTCAGACCAGTTTTTTATAGAAGTCCTTCATTGTTATATGATCCTTTCATAACTGTAATATTTCCTAGTTGTATCATTTCATCCCATAATTTCTCATTTATTCTTTTAATTGCCTTTCCTGTTTTAATATAACACCTTTATTCTATCACCTCCATTTATATTGCCAAATGGTTAGAAAAACCCTTAAGAACTGTATTACCATCTGCTACCCCCACACCTCCGAAAAATACAAAATAATCAACTTCATATCCAAGTGTCCCTCTTCTATAAGTCTATTGACTTTTATTCCACACAGCTAATTTACCATATTTTATCACTCCCTGTGTTTTTACATCTTTACCTTTCTTTTTACATTTTCCCAATAAATCACAATTAAAGTTCTCTTCAATTACAATGTTCATGTTAACCACTACATAGTCTAATATTTGAGGAAACAGCATCTAAATTTCCTTGCTAGTTATATATACGTATAATGCTATGGGTCTACCTAAAAACATCAAAAGCCCACAATATCGAATCCCACATCATCTAGATGAAATCATTTAATATTCACTTCAGCAAATGACTGGATTGATGAAGCTATTACTTTTTCTAATTTCTCCAAATCTTTTGGGTTTCTAATACCATGACAGGAATGGACCCCATTCCTAAGTCAAAGTATGGCTCCTTCAGCAATTCATATGGGGTTACATGGATTGGTAACATATCTAAATATGATTGTAAATTATTTTTATAAGACCTGTTGCTCCTACTACTATTGGACCTATCTGGGTATCTTTCTTCCACATGGCTCTCGTTTCTGCCTGCAGATCCTGGTATTT
The DNA here is from genome assembly GCF_019279795.1 of Protopterus annectens. Lineage (NCBI taxonomy): Eukaryota > Metazoa > Chordata > Ceratodontiformes > Protopteridae > Protopterus > Protopterus annectens. Next base: position 636,385,490 of record NC_056743.1, read on the forward strand.
TATGACTTTGTGTCTCTCTGTACACAAGACACTGTAGTCTCTGGGTGTGGCAATTTCAGTGATCAATGTTACTTTTGTCTTCTTTTCTTGGACCACTATATCCAGTTTTCTAGCATTTATCTTTTAAACTGTTAGTAATGGGTGACCCCATGTGATATAAACGTCATCATTTTCTATGATGCTTTGTAGCTCATGTTTCCAGTGTTTTTTCAGCCATTTTGATATCATAATGTTTGCTCAATCCCCAGTGCAATGGTCTCACCACATTATTATGCCTTTTAGTATACAGTCCTTCTACCATTAGTGTGCTGCAACCAGCAACAAGGTGTTTGACTGTTTCCAATTTGGTTTTACAAAACCTACATTTGTCTGTTTCTCCCACATATTCAATGGACTTTGTAAACCAGCGTGTACGTAGCCCACTATCTTGGGCTGCTAGTATTAACCTTTAATTTCTTGGTTTGACTTCACCTTTACTTAACCATTCCTGCGTTTGTTCTTGATCAACATGAGGATCTTCCAGAAGTTTTCTAAACTTGCAACTATATTTATGTTTTTTCCACATTTCTTGTCTTCTCATCTGGTCCTTCACCTTATATTCTTTCTTTTGTTTTTTGGCACATACATTTGCTGCCTGTTTTTTATCTACTTCTGGTTTGATTTCCATTCCTGCTTGATGTCGATATGCTTCTGCTAAATTAAGCAGACTAGTCATCTTAGATTTATTCTCCTCATGTTTCAAAACTTTCACTACATTTGGATCTTGTGAGGTGAGTAGATATGTCTGGAGTCCCATGATTGAGGATCATGTGATATACATATAATCAATTTCAATCAGGCCCATCCCTCCTTCGGAATGAGGAATATATAATCTTGGTATGCACTGATTTTTGTAAATCATTTGGTGAGCATGAAACATCCTTCTTGTTTTAATATCTAATTTATCCAACACTTTTTGGGGCCAGTCGATCACTCCAAAAATGTACGTTAGGACAGGAAGAGCAAATTGATTTGTAGCTTGGATCTTGTTCCTAGATGTCAATGCTGTTCTCAGGATTAATTTAAGTCTTCTAAAGTATTCCTTACTGAGTTTTATTTGCATTTGTTCATGTTTGTGTATTGCTGATCCTTCATCAATTCCCAAGTATTTATACACTCCATCTTGCTCAAGTTCTTTTATATCACATTCTTGTCCCAAAGTAATGTTTTCCTGGTGCTGTAGATTTCCTGCATTAAAGGTTGCTTTTGCACATTTATCAAGACCAAATGACATTCTAATATCATCTGAAAAAGTTTTGACAACCTGCAGCTGTGCTTTCAGTTCCTCATCTGATGAAATATGCAGTTTTAAATCATCGACAAAGAGAAGATGAGAAGCCATTAGACTTTGTTGTTTTCTAGGAGTCTAAGCTGTTAAGTTCCCAGAGTAAGTAACCTGCTGGACAACAAGGTAAAATTTGCAATTTTCCAGCTGTAGTGCAATCTCAAAGTTGGTATGTTTAGTTACGGGGGTGTGGGGGGCATAGCCCCCCACCCGGTTGGGTTTTAGAGATGGTGTGGTTTCATTTTCATGACTTTTGGTATGAGTGGTTACTTACCCTGGGAATAGATTTGCTGATCCAGTCATTCACTGGAGTGAGTATTTGATTATTTCATCTCGACGATGTGGGGATTCGATATTGTGAGATTTTAATGTTATGAAGTAGACCAGATGTTATATATGCATATAATGCTATAGTTCTATAAACATGTTCTCTCCACCTCACATCCACAACAGTTAATATTCCCATCCTTACCAATGTTGCATGTACTAGTTTCACTGTTGCTTTGCACAACACAACCACTTCAGAAAACTATTCACTTCCCGTATTCCATATCATATTTCCACCCCACAATTTTTCTGTTAGCAGTCTTTCTCAATTTGTCAGGAGTATTGCATCCTCTAATACAATAATATCCATATGAAATTTAGCACACCATCCCAGTATCCCTGTCCTTCTTATAGTGTTAACAATACTGTTCACATTTAATGAAAGTAAGTTAAAATTGTTGCTTTTCCTTCTTTTTAGGTTTAGGGGAAATATCTTTACAGTTTCATTTTCTTATTTTCACTTTTTTCACTAACTGAATATTTTCCTAGGTTTATGTACAAATAATTCTTGATGCTCAAAATCACATTTTCACTTCATGAAATTATTAGCATCAATCCCTTCTCCTCACCTCTGTTCCTGCATGCACTCTCTTTCTCTCTCCTCATTTCTCTCCATATTTTTTCTTATTATACCACAATTCTTCTTCACCTAGTTGACCCTCTCCCCCAGCTTATTCTTATCCCTCCTCATGTATGTTTTCTTCCCTTTCCACTTCTTTTTCATTATTTACTGCTTGCTCTTGACAATCCATCCAAAAGTGCCCCCCTTTTTAAACAACCTGCATTCAGGCACACACTGATTTGTTGTTGGTCCTTTCTCCCCACACTTGTTATATTGTACCTTTCACAATCATTAATTAAATGAGAAAGTCCCCACAAAAGAAATATGATTTAAGCTGGCCAGCATATCTTAATATCCATGTATGACCAACCACCACTCACAAAAACAACACATGACAACTGTTTCACCATGTTTTATTGACATTTCAAAGCAGATTCCAAATGCCACCCTCCATTCTACGAGTTTCCCTCATCTGTAACTTGCCCCATATTAACTAGTTTCACACAGACCATGAATGCATTTTAACACCATCTTCTTACAGTTCATCTGCTCTAAACTGCAAAATAACATTTTTTAGCATTTAAGTTACTAAAAACAATTCCAGAAATGTCATCAATCCATCAGTTTCAAAGGTTAAATCACAAAAATAATTTCTGTCCCAATATAGATAAAAGACTGTCCCTGGGATTCAATGAGCCCCGTGCAGGAGTGGTTCATGTCCATTTAGCCACAGCAGCATGCCTTGCATATTCATGAAGGCTTGCTACTGTTTAGGCTAAATGGACACGGACCATGAATGAGAGCAGGGGGCGTGTTTAAGTAGTGCACAGACTACGAACACACCTCCTGCACTCAGAAAGTGCCGTATGGCACTTTCTAAACATGATCCAGCATAACATTACAGCATTTCTCTAATATTATACCAGTATTTTAGTGTCTGCAGACACTGAAATACGGCAGCAAGAAAGCAATGCAGGGGGTGTGTGACAAGTTCTGTGATACACTCCCTGCATTGTAAAAGTACCGTACGACACCTCGCAACCTGCTAAAGTAGGAAATGTGGACAAAGGCACAAATAATTGGGGGATAAGCCCTAAAAAGGGACACATCTTAAATATTGCCCTCACAAACTTAAAAAGTTGATAGAAAACAGGTCATGCATTAGCATGAATTTCTGAAGGATAGACGTCTAAAAGTCAAATGTATGCCATTATTCCCTGACAGCAGTCCATGTGGCCAAAGGCACAAATAATGGGGTGACAAAGCACAAAAAATAGGGTGCCTAATAAAATATTGCCTTCACAAACTTAGAAAGTTGATAGAAAGCAGGTCATGCATTAGCAGAAATGTCCAAAGGATAGAAGTTTGAAAGTCAAATGCATGCCATTATTCCCTGACACCAGTCCATGTGGACAAAAGCACAAATAATGGGGGGACAAAGCACTAAAAATTGGGACCCTAATAAAATATTTCCCCTCACAAACTTAGAAAGTTGATAGAAAACAGGATATGCATTAGCATGAATTTCTAAAGGATAGAAGCCCGAAAGTTAATTGTATGCCATTATTTCCTGACTGCAGTCCTTAATGCTTGTCAGAAAACCAGAGTACTCACTATATAACATAATAATATAATAATAATGTAATACATTTGTTTTTTACATGCTAAGAAATGTTTAAGGGTAGCTAAGTGGGTGTGCACGTTATGGCCCTCCACTAAGCATTGTTTAAACATCCCATAGGAGATAAATAAAATAAACAGCTGAAACCCTTAAACCAAGATAGTGTACTGGTCAGTGTCACGGCTTTATATGCAGGCATTCATGGTTCGAGTACCAACACAGGCAAGTTATTTTTATATGGGAAAGCAGTGTTAACATTTTTTTTACTTAACATATGTAGTAACTGTATTTTTTCAACCAGGGTAATGTAGCTGGTGAAAAATGGAAGTATGAGTGCATGTAACACACAAGTGTCCCATACAGTATAGTCACACCCCTTGCTAGTGTAATGAAAGCACATGGAGGGATGGCATGTAAAGTGAATCATATACACCTACTAAATGAATCCATTATCCTGATATTTTTTTAAAAGAAAAGTGAGCAATGGTCAGCAATGCCCAGCTATGCTTACCAGGTTTAAGCATCACTTACACATGATTACTAAGCAGCAGGTAGCTTGGCTAAGGGAATTTGTGCACTGCTAAGCAGTGCTCAGCAATTACCTCTTTAAGCAATGCTCAACCTAGCTTAGCCAGTTTGCGCATAGCTAAGCTGTGCTCAGCATTTTCAAAATGATCGAATGATGGCAAAGGATGGGAATATGGCCTTATTTAAACCATTCAGGTGGGAATACAGCCATAACCTGTTTAGTGTGATCTCTGCAGGAACATGTCTGGTGTTGTAGAGGGAGCATGCTTTTGGACCCAGTGCTGGAGCATTCAGGAGTCCAGGATCATGGCTGGAATCCTTGTCAAAAACCATGATGAGAGACTGCTGCAGGGCCAGTACCAGGGCTTACAGTAAAAAACAGAGGCCTGAGACTGTCTTGCACATGATCCCACCAGTGTTACTGGCATCCCCCAAACTGGTGAGCAGGTACGGCACCACTATGCTGACCTAAAGCAGAGGAAGGGGGCACTCTTGGCCCAGTGGATCCAAGCTGTATGGGCATGGAATGCTCCAGCAGTGAGTAAGTATCACTATCAAGTAGATTGTAGGAAATACTAGCCTGAGAATGTGATAGACAGGTATGTATAATGTTTGTTTTTTCTCCCCTACAGCTGCAGCTATGAACATCGAAGCCCATGGTGATACAATGCTGAGGCTGTGGTGAGTACCAATATATTTTGCAGTATATTGTTCAAATAGCTAAGAAAGAGTACATTGCTTACTGCTAGTACGTATACTGTTATTGTGTGAACTGAATAAATAAAAATGTTTGACAGACTAATATTGATGTGCAATAAAACTGCATACAAAAAACTGTTGTGTTTATTATGGTATGTTGTAGGCATTTAGAATGTATACAGATCCTACACAGCAAATGTTGCTGTGACAGCATACATTAACTGAGCTTCCTCTGTGAACCAACTGTAATAAAAACTGTAGATGGTGGAGCTGTAAAACAAGATATAACTGAAATGTGAAATATATACTGCACTAAGCTCTGAACCCTGAATAGTAATATGTAAATTTTCAAATTGTGTTCCATCCAGCATTGCCTTGTGTTAACCTTTGCTTTCCAGACTGTAACAATCCAAAGGATTAATGCACAGTACAATAACTATCTGTCATGCATGCATCACAGGATTACAAGGTCAGACTGTCTAAACAAGAGACTATTAGGGAGAAACCAGTGAAACTGGAAACAGCAGTTTCTCAGTAGCTTAGTGTGATAAGAAATAGCTTAGTTGTTAATTTTGCACACATGGTTTGAATCCAGGGAGTGGTACTAAGATGCATGCATATCTATACACAAGGAATCTGGAATAAATGTAAAAACAGCAGGTAGTTTTAACAGATATTTTCTCCAGAGGTTGTACAGGTAAGGAAATGTTGGTAGTAGCTGTATGAAGGGTATACTAATAAACTGTGTACAACTGGTTCAATTGTCCCACCACATGCCTGCAAATGACAGCAGCATAGGTGCATACAACATGCACTCTTCCCGTTACATCTCTCTCAATTGTCACACTGACACAACTAGAGGTCACTGCTGCCAATAACGCTGGACACAGATAGGAAACCAGTTGAAGTATGCCAGTAACACACTCACATAACAGCACTTCAGGGTACCCTCCTGTGCCAGATATGTAACCCTAACATGTACAAATCCTCTCTAGGCATGTACCCAAAGTTGTCACCATTTGCCCCATACCATTCCAGGCTGCCAGTTTAAGAGGTATGTTTGTGCTGCAGAAGCTATGGGCCATAGGCAGATGTAAAGTGAGGGAAGACCCACAGAGTATTGAACAGTACTGTTGTGGAAAATAGAAGCATAAACAGTTGTTAATGGACTTTTGTCTCTTCCCCCACCCCTCATCTGGATCAATACAATAATTCGTATACTATGGGCATGTTTTACTCCAAACCTAATATTGGGACTTATGTTATATTATCGTTCTTATAAATGATTGGTTGCATGTTAACATACCTTGTTCAGATGCCATTGTTGGTGGCCTGTTGCCATCAATGTTATTGGCATGCTGTTACAATGCATACTGTTGTTCCATTTATGCACGTGTTTGTTTTGCTATGCAACTGTTTCAAATCTGTTTTATGGGGATAACTGGAACACCCATGCATGCTGTTATAACTAATTTGGAAATGTGTTGTTCATTACTAGCCAACATATTCTTTAAAACCTCAACACCATAGCATATTTGGGAAGGCAGATCCTGGTGGATCCACCTGTCCTACCTCATCTGACTGTGGCACCGGGCCCCACCATGTCTGATACTCAACCCAGGCCTTCCTCGTCTTCTGGTCCTGCACCACCTTTGGGTGGAACCACCTGAGGAGATGAGGCCCGTCCCCCCCCGGGAGCGGGCACGGACAGGAGCCTGTCACCCACAGTCAGGTCCAGGGTTTGGTGCACAGTGCCATACAGTCAGAGTTTTGTGGGTAGCTGTGCCAGATTGAGGGCCACCTGGTGCACCTCGAGAGGCAGGCCACCCCTCCTGTTCAGCCCCCAGCACAGCCACCTTCGGGACCATGAAGGGGCTTTGGTGACTGCCCATGGGTTGGGAACCTCAGTCCCACTGTATCCATTTGAGGGCTCCTGGGCTGATTCCCAACCACCCTCTCTGTCATAGGTGTTTACCCCCTCATGTGTCACATACCACCCCTGTCTGCTGTCTTACCTCCCCAAACATACCTACAGCTCTTTCCCAACATCCCACTCTCACCTTAAGAAAAAGAGCATCTGTCCTGCAAAAAAAAAAAAAAAATTGCCTCATATAATAGCTCTACATTTCACCCCATGTACAGTGAAACTAATCAATCAACCCACTGATTACTCTGCAAATATATGTCTCCAACACCCCTCCCTGTGGGTGTGAGACTGTAAATTTCAAATTCTATACATGTAATTCACAGCTGTTGCTGCCGAAGAAATGTAAAGCTATGGTCCTTTCCTACATCCGTCCTGCACATCCCTAGCTGCTTTTCATACTGTTTTACCATCTGCTTGCCCCCATTTTACCACTTTCCTATCACCCTTTTTTCTTTTCTTTAAAGAAAATTAGCACAGGTGTAAGTGGGAGTAAGCAGTGCTAAGTGAAGCTAAGACGGTTTATGTAACAGTCTCTTATCAATGCTTAACACCGTGCAAAACCACGCAAACCCACTTACATCTGCTTAAAAATGCCTTAATCATCTGTCTCCATCAGCTCTTGTTCTGCCCAGCAACAAAATAATCAGCACTGCCAAGTCTTAAACACAGAATGCTGTGCACTACAATCACAGAAACATACCACTACACCATCTGAGCTGTGGGAATCTGTAATGCTTTTACAAACATATCATTCATTCTGGTCATTTAACATAAATTTAAGAAGTAATCACCTCCTAGTTTGGAGCCCAGGACCCTGTGCACAACAATCACAGCAACATGCCACAACACATTCCAAGCTGTAGGAGTCTTAAACATTTCATGCACAACAGTCATTCAACACATGGGGAATTATATATCTGTAGTAGTACTGTTTTGTATATATATATATATATATATATATATATATATATATATATATATATATATATATATATATATATATCTTGCTTCAACACATCTGCAAAACACCTGACACACTTGGGGGGATAAAGGGCAAACAATAGTGACATCTGTGAAATCTGGCTGTCATACGCATAGAAGTCTGTTAGAATGGCATGGTTTGCTTTAACCTACAATTCCAGATAGATTCCAGGTCTGAAACACAAATGGATATCATTATTTACTGATGTCAGTGCTCACATCATCCCAGTTATTTCTCAAAAACCAACAACTGTTATGGCCAACAGACAAAACATATGGGACACACATCAGGACAGTGTCTAGACATCTGGACAGTGGAGTGGTATGACTGCAGTCATGTAACAGAATGGAAAAACCCATGACAGCCACTAACCATGCCACCCAGCACCTTCTAAACCACAGTAAGACCAACATGACACTAACCCAAATCTGCTCTGGGCAATTACACATGTATATTCAAATATATCATGCACTACAGGGATGGAACTGTAGGGAAAAGCAGATAGTGGTGCATAAATGTCCCCCCACAACCATTTGCACCACAGTTACAGCAACATACCTGTACCTGAAATGAACTATAGAGTAGCACAATGGTATGAATGAACATATCTTGATTCCCAGACACACAATACACTGACAGATACTGGCCCAACTCACAGTGTACTGGGAAACTTGAGGTATTAAAGAACCTTTCTCAGTCTGCCCCTACAAACATGCACACCTGATAGACCACCAGCAGCTGTAGCAGCATGCACAGTCAGATAGAAAAAGGCTCTGTGACAGTCACATCTGCTACTCTCCCTACCCAGCCAAATAAACTTCTATACACAACACTGTTACACAATTTTGGCAGTCACTTCACAATGGGCAGACATACATAACTCTCATATGTACAGATTTCTACAGAATGTCCAGGGTGTGAGACCATATTCATGGACACTGCCGCATATCACTCCCAGGAGTCTGCTAAGTCAATGGAATGATACCTTAATTGCAGTCATTAAATAATGATATCACATATCTCTGACCCTCTTACTACAAGACATTTGGACAAAGCATGACATACTTGGGGGCAGGGGGCTGGAAAGAGGGACATATCTCACATAATGGTGTTACAAATTGAAACAGTTGACAGTGTCACAGGCTTTGTTTTAACATAACATCTCTGAAGGATATGATGTCTGAAAAACCAATGGATGTCAACAGTTACTGACTACAGTCCTCACATTATCCTACTGCTTCCACAAAAACAGATGTTGTCTGAAGAACAGATCAAAGATAACAGGCGAACCCCTGGGCAGTCTTTGGGTATCAGGACAGTTGAGAGGTATGTCAGAGACATATCACTCTCAGACGTCAAGTCACACAGAAAATGCATGTCCAGATGAACCCTGTTAAACTAGCAACCGTATATGTGTATAACAGCACTACTGACTTACAATCTGTACCCAATTCTGGAGCTTTGTTCCTCATGTTGCTGGGCTGTCTCCACATGTCCTCTCCTGGGAGGTATTCCCACCTACTTTCTGTGAAGCTGTAGCCCTCACACCTCCATAATGTCCTCCACACAGACAAGGGAAAGGGGCAAGGCACACATGAAGGCCGTCATTATAGCACTGTGTCACTATGGCATTGGCAAATAGAAAGACAGCACAGCTGCTCTGGATGCAAGTAGCAAGTGGGAGACACCGACTGGTGCAGAGGCCATCACCTGCTCATGAGCAGTACCTACAAAAGACAAGCTGCTGCCTATGCAACACAGGTCTTAACCCATCTGCACAAAGACAGACTGTGACTGCACACACCTAACCAACTGCATTGTTGTGAGGTAACTTCTGAGCACTATAACAGGTATATCAGTCATGTAAGCATGTAATGGAATGCAGAAGGGGTGATGCAATGATGTCAAATGGGAATATTAAACACTAGGCTGCAACAACACCTGATGGACTTACATGCTGCTGTCCAGCAACTAAGGCCATTTCTGCTTGCCCTGCCTGCATTGACATGGACCACATCTCTGGCTCCTGACTCACCCCAGCAAGGGTCAGCTCATGTATGACTACTAATGGAGTCTCTGTTGTTCAGTACTGAGTGTGTCACTGGTAGGCCAGCTACCTGGGATGTTGTAATTAGTCATATGTCACCTGATAATACTACTCTGATACATATGTTTGTCTTACAAATATAATAGATGTACATATGGTATGTACATACTACATGACAGGTGCAGATGTGTGTGATGAACTGTATGTGATATACGGAGCCAATACCTGCCAACCATCTAGAGTATTGTAGACTGACCATGTGTCTGCCTCATATTTGTAGTCAGTGCCTCAGACAGTTGTGTATTGTCCGGCACATCACTGGCAAACCATTAAAGATTGCAGTCATAACAAATTAGCATACATTTCATTGTCAGATGTCATATCCTGTAGATTACACCTGTGAATGTGACACCGTCTTTGCCGGCAAATAAGTGTGTTTCAGCTAGATTCTTAAAGTGACACTATTTATTGGCCTTTGCTCACCACTGATGTGTGCCTTTGTGCAGATGTCATGCTCTAGCAGGAGCTAGGTGTCTTATCATGACACCCATGTCAATGCAAGTGTATCTTGTCCTGTAGGATGCTGGCATTTGTGCAGTCACTGACACCAACCTTGCCAGGTCACACATTCCACCATAAGTGTAGACCCCAAATGGAGGACTCCAAGTGTTGAACATTAGCATACACATACACGCCTCCAGGCTGGCCAAACAGTATACTGCATGGGTGACATCCCAAGTGCATTTAACAGTTGACAAAATACTAACTCAAATCATAGCTAGCTACAGGCCTCCAAACATGACTATGGACACTCACCACACCTATTGGGACCTGCTAGAATCTGTCAGGATTCAGTCATCTACCCTGCTACTGGGTGACAAATACCCAACCATAGTATGCCTGACCTATGCCACCTGAACATGAATGCACATAGATTTCTTGGCCTTGTCAATGGCAATGCAGTGGAGCAGCCGGCCAACACCCCTACGGCAGGTGGGAATCTCATGTACCTGGCCATAACCAGCATGAGTACCCACTGTAGTGCTCCTACATTGCCATCCCCCTTGGTAATATCTGCCCACATAGCCATTACTGCTCAGGTCACCATCTCCTCTGCCCCTCAACCCACCTTTACAGTGTCAAACAGAATTAACTGTACACAAATGATCCCCTCAGAGCAGGTAGAAGTAGCTGTACAGCCAACATCCCATTTGTTGGAACTAGCAGCAGTGTCCAGGCCCACACCACAATACTATGTGGGCACCCACATAGCTGTATGGACTCAGCAGTACCTGACAGGGCAACATCATCTCCCGCAAGATAGGGCAGCATCATCTCCCGCAAGATAGGGTAAATCCCTGTTGTGGACAGCAGCAATACACAAATACCATAACAGGTAGAAACAAGTGCTGGATGGGCCAAGAAGGAACAGGTGCCTCATTGGAAGCAATGTCACCTTGGTCTGTACAAGCAAATAAGGGCACAGGTGATGTACCCCAAGGCTGTCTTTGAGTGCAAATTGGACACATCCACCAAGGCCCATCACAAGGCTGTCTTCACATATGTCTGCCATCTCAGAGGCAATAACCCAACCCACCCTGTACTGGTGGTTAGTCACACCACATACACACACATCAAAGCTATAGCCATCCCATTGCAGACAGGTTAAGGGAACACATCACCCCCCTGTCCCACCATCAGTATAGGTGGATATGCACAGCAGCCACACCCCTCTCCTCATCATCAGGAAGCAGAAACATAATGCCTACTCAAAGGCAACAAAATAAGTCTCCATGGGACCTGAAAACATCCCTGTCTGCATCCTACAGGAACTCAGGCATATGCTCCCGGTTCCATTACACACTGTACTCAAGCAAAGCTTGAGCACCATTGACATCCCATCTGCAAGAAAGATGGCCACTGTCATGCCTCTACACAAAGGTGAAAGATGAATGGTGGATTATGCAATTTACTAGCTCTCATTGGGGGGAACATGACACATCATGACCAGGAGTGCAATGCAAGCTCATACTGTGCTAATAGATGACAGGGGTATGATGTGGTCAAACGTGGTGGCTAATGATAAACAATGTTGATGTTTAGGTTCTGTAAAGAACGTTCACCAATGTATGAGGTCCTGTAATGCATTTCCCTGTTTATGTCTTCCAGGTGACATGTCATGTGTCTGTCAGCCCCAGTACTCTGCAGCTTAAAATGAGGCCATTATTAACCTTATCATCCAGCACCATGGGGTGATTTCTGGCTGTAGCCAACAAGATATGTGGGTGCAGACTGCCCTGTGGGAAGAGCTTGTCCACAGGGTGAACAACATTGGCCACCATGGCCGCACATACAATCAGGTCAGGTATTGTGCAACTGACCTGATACATTGTGCCTAGAAAAGGGCTGCTGCCATGGCCAGGGACCGTAATGCTAAAGGTAGGGGCCCTGCCACACAGGCCCCACTTACAGCAACAGAAGGGATCCTTGCCAACTTGGGGTAACCCCCACACACCAGCCAACACAAAAAACACAAGTCATGGAGGTGGGTGGCACCCAGGCAACAGGCGAGGAGCATCCAGGTAAGGCCACAGTGCACATCAATTGAATCATGTAGCCATCATACTGGCTATTGTAGAGTATCTAGATGCATATGTGAGGTTAAACTGCATTGATGGGTGGCGTTTAGTAATGCACACAAGTGCACATCTACGGTGAAGGACAGCAAAATATGTATTATCAGAGCTTGTATTGTATATGTGCAGAAAAGTACCATTCATCTTGTATGAATGCCAAATGTGAGTCTGCTGACAATACCTCTCCCCCCACAACTACATAGGTACCTCTAGTCTGGATGTGGGACAGCAGCCTGAAGCCAGTGAGTATGGGATTGTCCTGTTGTGGCTCACCAGTATCCCAGGCATGTTAAGGCCATGCAGTTTACCATGCACACAACTGTTACTCTCAGCCATATTGTGATATCTGCATGTTCACTTGTGGTGCAGTTAACTGCATTGCATCACAGTGGTCATCATAGGGGCCTATTTGCAGGAGATGTAAAATATCTGTAGCATACCTCACAACCTGTCATTGCAAGAAATCTGGACAAAGACTGATGAAATGGGATGACAAAGGCCCACAACTAGGGACATTTGTTTATAAATTACTGCTATATAGTGCATATAAATGGTGTACACACACCTGTTAAAATGCCAGGTATTTTTAATATGCAAAAATGAGAGCACAGTACAACATTGCCGAACTCTTCCAACCTTTCATGTAACCTATAACCTGTGCAATCCAATTATAAAACAAACAAATCTGTTAGGGAACAATTATGACAAATGAAAAACATACAAAACGTTAGATGCACAAGTGTGCACAGGCTGAAGCTAATACTGTGTTGAAGCAGCTTTCAATATAATTACAACATTACGTCTTCTTGGGCACACACCTGCCATCAGTTACAGAGACTCTTTGATTAACAGCAAATAATGGTCAGCTGTCCTACCAGGATTTCCTGCCATTTACTCAGTTGCCTGCTACAGCAACAGCCATGGTTTACATACAGCTTAAGAAGCAGTGAAGCAGTGAAGGAATCTCATTTTTGAAAGATATAAGCCTGGAGAAGGGTATAAAAACATTTCCACAGCATTACATATACCATAGAACACAGTGCAGACAGTCATTAAAAGGTGGTGGAAATATGGGGCAATAGTGACATTGCGAAGAAGTGGACATCCCTCCAAATGTGTTGAAGAGACAAGACTCAAACTGGTCAGGGAGGCTGCCAGGAGACCTACAGCAACACTAAAGGAGTTGCAGGAATCTCTGGCAAGTACTGGTTGTGTACTACATGTGATAACAATCTCCCGCATTCTCCACATGTCTGGCCTATGGTGTAGGGTTGGAATATGGAAGCCTTTCCTCACACAGAACAACATCCATGTCTGTCGAACTTCTCAAGAACAATACATCAGGTCACCCAAAAGCATGTGGGAAAATGTGTTATGGTGTACTGAGACCAAGGTTGTACTTTTTGGCCACAATTCCAAAAGGTTTGTTTGGCACAATAACAACACTGTGCATCACTAAAAGATGAAGCATGGTGATGGCAGTGACCTGCTTTGGGGTTGCTGTTCATAAGCTGGAAGTGGGCCTGCAGCCAGGATGGAGGGTATTATGAACAGTTCCAAATACCAGTCCCTTCTGGCCCAAAAACTTCATGTGTCTGCTAGAAAGCTGAAGTTGAGAAGGAATTACACCTTTCCACACGACAATGACTCAAACCAAACATCCAAATCATAAGAAAATGGCTTCACCAGAAGACAATCAATGTTCTGGGATGACCCAGCCACAGTCCACACCTACATCCGATAGAAATTCTGTGGGATGCCCTGACAAGGGCTATGCACAAGAGATGCCTTCACAATCTGACAGAGTTGGAGGGCTTCTGCAAGGGGAAGTGTGCAAATATTGCTAAGTTGAGATTTGCCATGCTGATAGACACCTTCCCAAGAGGGCTGACTGTTATTATTAAATCAAAAGGTGTTTTAACAAAGAATTAGTTTAAGGGTGTGCACACTCATGCAACCAGCCTATTGTACGTATTTCACATTCTGTATGATAGCCCTAACTGATGTGTTTGTTCTTCAATTGGATTGCACAGGTTATAAGTCACATTAAAGGTGGGAACTGTAATGATATGTTACCTGTGGTCTCATGTTATATATCAGAAAAACCTGGCATGTTAACAGGGATGTGTACACTTATTATATCCACTGTAAGCTTAGAAGGTTGTTAGTATAACCAGTTTTGTTTTAACATACATGTACTGCAGGTGTTGAAGTGTGAAACTCAAACCATGTCATTAATTAGTGACACCAGTCCTCAGATCATCCAAGTAATGTGTCAGACAAACACAGGATTTATGAGGAAGAGACCAAAAATATGAGCCACACATCTTGACATTCAGCAAAACTCTGTACAGTTGAGAGGTATGTTCTGTAGGAGTTAGCACTGTGATATACAGGTGAACAGCAATAATGTGTACATGGCTGGAGTGTGTGCTAGGTGAAGGCCCATCACCTACTGACACTACTCACGTATCCCAGAGGTGTATATTAGTAGTAACATTAAGTGAAAAGGGCTGCACTGAATGATGTTGCGGACCTGTCCACAGTGTGTATGTTGTGGTCTGACTGTGTTGTGAATGTCACCAGTTGGTTGTTGTGAGGTCTGTGTAATGCCCTTGTGCAACCTCACCTGTATGTGTCTGTGTGTGTGTGTGTCCATGTGTGTCCATGTGTGCATGCATGTGCGTGCATGTGCATACGTGTGTGTGTGTATGTGTGTGTGTGTGTGTGTGTGTGTGTGTGTGTGTGTGTGTGTGTGTGTGTGTGTGTGTGTGTGCATGTGCATGAGTGTGTGTACCAGCAGACCTTATAGTGCAGGTATCAATTTGAAAATGTTGTCTTCCCCTCACAGGTGGACATGGTGGTCCTCATTCCTCCTACTCAGAATCTGATGTCAGTGTCTCTGCAGACTCTGACAATGATGGTGGTCATAGTAGGGCACAGGTGAGGTTGTCAAGAGCTGAATCTGTGTCATTGGTTGGCATCCCACAGTCATCCGCAATGTCCCCATACACAGTCACAATGCCCACACATACCTCATCCCCAATAGCCACAGATAATGGACAGTTGGCAGGTGGTGGCATGGAACAGGGCAAGTGTTAGTGTAGCCACTAGCCATAACTGGAGTGCAGGCAAGGTCCCACACAGGCGGATGGACAGGGGTGCTCAAGGGAGGACTGCTGCCCGTCAATCCACTGTCGCAAGTGCCACAGCAGGTGTCACCATATGCATGTTTTGGGCTGTCATAGATACTCAGGCATGTAGTGAATGCAACACCAGACAAATACTCAGGGTCTTGGATGCAACTCTTCCTGGCTTATGTGGCGACATACATTACCTGGTTGAGGTCACATGTCAAAATACTGATGTTATGAATAGATGGTGGGGTGAGACCATGGCAATCCTTGACCGTAGCATGTCTGTGCTAGAACATGTGGTGGGAGATGGGCGTCAGTCACGTGGATGTAGGTCAGCAACAACATCAGCTGAGAGTCTATGGGGCCCTGCACCTTCACACTCCGGTAGTGGCAGTACCACCAGCACTACTGAAGGGGGGTGTTGTCCACACCACAATGAAGCAGAAAATGGGCACATGGTCTTGGATGGTCCTGTCAGTGACACAGATCAGGCAGACAGCAGTCACCATTGGGAAGCAGTACAGCATCTGGCCTTGGGTCTGGTGGTGCCTGTGAGACCCTTTGCAGGACCAGTTCCTGTGTCCATGTCTGGAGACAGTGAACTGCACACCCTACCATGTTCAGTCCACAGCTGTCCAAAATACCTCTGTGTAGGTCAGCCACATGGCTTGACTGTGTGGATACATACATACACACACATACACACATCACCATCACAGCCAGGTCACCTCCAGACGCACACACACACCACCTCTGAATGGTCCATTCATATAACACCCTTCCAAAAACACACACACATGATATCAACCATATGGCCCAGTATAGGCCTCTGGCAAACCCACACAATACCTTGTGCATATGATAATACCTGTGCCACATCCCTGTCATCCATACCACCAATGCAGAGACATGCTAATATGGTTCTGATGCACAGGATGAATTAAGCACATTTTAGTTATGTAATGCTGTGGAAGGTGCTGTCAGCCTGAAATTGTAATAGGTACACTTCAGACTGTATGTGCATTTTCAGCTATGATGCATTATTGGTGTTAGTAACGCTAACTGAATGTAGTCTCACATGCTGTATTCTGTTTGTGTTCTAGGTGTCTGTGCATCAGCAGAAAGTGGCCCTGCAGACATTGGCAACCAGGGGTATGGCAGAGTGGTAACACATTGATCATGTCAGAGCTGAGGTACAGCTGTATATGTACACATTTGCCAGGTCTGTGTAACAGTTATTGCATGTGCCACAAAGGTTATCAGGCTGAGGGGTGTATACAGGTAAGTCCATGGTGGTTGACATCAGGAGACCTTGCAAAGTGGAGAATGTTAAGTGTAGTGGGTGGAACACACCTCAGATTGGGAAAACCCACATCCCCAGAAGATATTGTGTTGACCAAACACACAGAGAATACTGTTTACACACACACACACACACACACACACACACACACACACACACACACACACACACACACACACACACACACACACACTTTTACATTTGCCATGACTGAGATTAGAACCCCTACCCGAATAGTTATTTGTACTATAGTGTGATGCAGTTATCACACACATCACAGAGCTTATAGGACAGAGGCCAGTCCAACAGTACTTCTACAGTGACTGACATCAGCAGATCTTGTGAAGTAAGGCAATGGGAGGTGCACTTGGTGAGAATGGACTTAAACACTTTTTTCTACACACACACACACGCACACACACACACACACACACACACACACACACACACACACACACACACACACACACACACACACACACACACACACACACACACACACACACATACAGTCACTGTTTCATATATGAGAACTGTGATTAGAGCCCCTACCTATCTAGTTATTTGTATGATAGTGTTGTGCAGTTATCACATGCGCTATAGAGCTTACAGGACTGAAGCCAGTCCAAAGGTACTTCTAGGGTGAAGGACGCTGACAGATGTTGTAAAGTAGGGCAATGGAAAGTGTACTGGGTGGGTAAGGCATCATAATACTTAGACCTACAGACACACACACACACACACACACACACACACACACACACACACACACACACACACACACACACACACACACACACACACACACACACACACACACACACACACACACACACACACAAAAGTAGGTGATGTGATATTCCAACCCCCACTTCAGTACCATCAGACAATGAATCTCATATTTATGCTAGCAAATGCCAGTGTTTGCAACTGGTATGAAACTGTCTGCAGCAGGACATCACTCTATGCCATTCAGGGTATCCCTGTGTATGACTCACTGTCTGTGTGTGTCCCCCTGTGTGTCTCAATCTATTACTCTGTTCCCCATATCTGTGTGTATGCTTGGCATATTGTAATATATTGCCCATATATATATATATATATATATATATATATATATATATATATATATATATATATATATATATATATATATATATATATATATATATATATGCAAAGACATTTGCAAAATACAGAGATATATAGTCTGATGTGGTTTCAGACATGGGCTTCACTTCTCTAAGTGTAGGATCATGCTCAGTATTACCTTCTATAGTAAGTGGGGGAATCCATTCCAGGGATAGTTGTACTCCAGTCCAGGGTGCTGTGTTCTACAGCCATACCTTGCAACCTGTTTGTGCAAGATATCTGGAGATAGACTGCCAATATGGGGTACTGTAACTATTGCTCTTATCAATGTATGAGTTGCTTGAGTGACAGGGTTTGTTTTAGCAGACATTGTCTGACATATATAATGTTTGACACTGTACTGTATTGTGTCATTACCTACTGACAGATATAATCTGATCATCACAGTTATTTACCAGAGAAATACAAGATGGATGATGGACAGACCTATATTATGAGGTAAAGACTAGACATTCTTGCACAATCTGGCCAGTTGGGAGGTGTGGCTACAGCCTATTAACTGTTGAAGCTGTGTAAAAGTCCACTACCTTGGTGATATCCTGGCTGGAGATCTGGTTGTGCGGTTTTCTTCTTACCTGACAGATCATATCCTGGTGTGGCCATACCTGTCAACTCTACAGATTCTCACAAATTATCCAGATGCATGCCTCATATATCTGTCAGTTTCCCTTAACATTGTGGTTTTCTAGCACGTTTGTTGCAAATCATTCAGGAGTTGAAGTCAGGGAATACTGAGAGAAAATTTGAGTTTCAGACTTCACATCCTTCATGACATCCATGCTACTACACACCCTCTCTGTTATTCTATCAACTGTATAACATTATCAGAGCAATATTTCAAATGTGTCCCTATAGTTGGGCCTTTATCTCACCATTATGTATGGCTTTGTCCAGATTTCTTTCTCTATGAGGTTGAGAGGTATGCTACTAGCATTTAGCAGCATGGCCTTACATTTGCATTTGTTGACCATGTTATGTTAGTAGTATGGACCCCATGCCATTCCTTACAAAGGCACTATGTGTGAGGCATGGGCTTTTTCCAGAGGCCTGTAGGCTACGTGAGACTGCTGCAGGCCATCTGTACCAAGCAAGTGTGTTCTGTCACTCATATGTTCCCAGGCTGCTGGGCAGTGGACCCCCATGGGGTGACAATGGTAAGTGACAGAGCACCCTGTTGTGATACTAGGCACCATACCTCTCGACATATGTGAGCCAGACATCTGGACAAAGCCATAAGTAATTGGGTGACAAAGGCCTAACTATACAGACCATTGTAACTACTGGCCTTACAAACCTGGAAGGGTGATTCAATAACAGATTCAGCATTAGCATACACTTTTCTATAGGGTATGAAGTCTGAGACACTACAATCCATTAATATTTTCAGACTTTAGACTTATGTGGTATGCCAATGATCTGCCAGACAACCACTATTTCAGAATAAAGACACCACAGATATGATGCAAACCTGTGTACTTCTGCAAAAAGTCTTTACAGTTGTGAGGTATGGTAGGCACTATATAGGTTACTCCAACCTGTGTACTGCTCATATGTGTGGCCCCCTGTACATGACCTATCCAGCTTCCCAGCAGTAATGGATATTGACATCTGGACAGTGTGCACAACTCCCATAGTATGTGTAGCTGACATGTAATATAGTTGGCACTGCATTTTATGGAACATGGTCCTGTCTACCACAGTACTGTACCTAGGCCAGTAGGACACAACAGCCATGAGAAGTTGCTGACCACATCCTGACAAGTACTCCCCACACATATGCCTAGCTCATTGACCCCTGCATATTGTGGACATGCAACAAGTTATCATGTTGATTGGGACAGCCCTGGCAATGCATGCTCTCCTGCTATTACCCCACAAACTTACATGTTACTGCATTTCTATGTGAATATGGGTGTGAGGGGACATACCTGTCAACAGTAGACATTTGCATGGACTGTGCTAATATTGGCTTTATGTTTTGGTTCCATTTAGCATAGTGTTGTGCCCTGTCTTGGAGAATAGAGACATATCACTAGAAACCACGGGTTAGATTGTAATGCCATGCAATTGAGTTTCAGAATTCTTATCCTTCAGAGATCCTTACTGCAACTGCAAGGCCTGTTGTGATATCATTGTGTAAGTCTTTAGGGGGGTATTCCATCATTGTCACCATTTGTGTGCCTTTGCCAGAACTGCCTTTATGGTTTTCTACAGCTGACTTGCTGTGTGAATCTGGGAGTGAGTTTGGGATCCCCACAGTGACACCCATACATGTGACCTATGACCCCTCCTTAGTTGGCCCCCCACATATACTGCAGTGGGATTTATCACCTTAAATGATACTGCATAGTGTGGGGAAGCCAGTATTGTGTAGACATTTCCTGGTGTCCCACATAGCTGTCAGTTGTCTGCTGCCCACCCAGTAGGCCACCCCATTCCCTTGCATGCATGCAGCATTTCCATAGATATCTTACCAAAACATAGTAATCCATTCATTTATTATTAAGAAGACTGACTTACCTTGTGCCTGCAGCAGTTGTGAGGATGGTGCTTGAGGGCTGCCTATGTTGGATGCACTCAGACACTGTCTATACATGGTAAGTTACAGGTAATGTGACATGTGTGTCATCAGTCATCCATTTTACTGTGTGTGAGAGTCAGAGAGAGTTATCAGTCCATGGGTTCCTGCAGCATCAGTGTGTGTGGTATGCATTGCCTCTTTGCCAAAGCCTGGGCATACTGGGCACACCTCCATCTGCCTATGGGAGCAGGCTCAGGGGCTTTCTCTTCTGAATCCCTCTGTGCCTGTGGGGACCTTTGCAATGATGGGGGGGCTGTGTGGCCCTTCCCCATGCTGTTCCTGCTGTGGCTGTTTGTGCAGGATCATATTGTGTAGCAAGGCACATACTATGAACATGTGTGCACATGTGGCTGGAGAGTACTGCAATGCTTCACCAGATATGTCAAGGCAGAGGAACCGTGACTTGTGCATCCCAAACACACGCTCTATTATAATCCTGGTTTGTGCATGTGCCTCATTATGGCATTCTTGTGTGGGTGTGTGTGCATTTCTGATGGGTGTCATCATCCACGGCTCCAGTGCATAGGCAGCATCCCCCAGCAGATGGCCATACAGAATGCCCCCACTGGCAAATGCCTGGTACCGCTGTGATGAATGCCAGATGTGGGAGTCATGATAGCTTCCAGGGCTCCCAGCACACACATTCATGATAATGCCCTGGGCATTGCATATGACCTGGCAGTTGATAGAGAGGAAGATGCTGCTGTTTATGTAGACCCTACCCTGTTCACTGGGTGGTGCTTTGATGTGGATGTGGTGCAGTCTATTGCACCCAGTACCTCCAGGTATTCTGCTACATGGTGGAAGAGACGCATATTGCTGTTCCTCTCCTCATGGGTATTGGGGAAGTAAATGTGCTCACCGGCATGTGGTACCATGGCATCCAGGAACTGGTGGAGTACCCTGGATGCAGATGCCTGTGAGACCCCCTTATGATGTCCCCAGTAGGTCTTTGGAAAGTACCTGTAGCTATTATTCTTAAGACTACACATACCTTGGTATCCACTGGAATGGGTTCCCCACTATTGGCTCTGGGTCTGAGTTGAGACTGGCATAGCTGGATGATTTGCTGCATTATGTCACTGTCCACCCTGTAAGGCTCTACTATCTCCAGATCATGTAGCCCATGGTAAGTTACCCTGGGTCTGAACACTCTTTGCCTCCTCCTCGGTCTGTGGGCATTATCAGAATTATCCTCCTCACCACCCTAAGCCTCTAGCATATACTGATGGATCAAAGCAATGGCAGCCCCTAACATATTTTTGGTTAAAATTCTCCTGCATGTGTACACCAGTGCTGCAGACTTTGTGGGAAAAACCAGACTGTAAGGTGTTTGCATAGCTTATACTGTTGTGCTGCAGATGCTGCCTGTATGATTGGCTGACTATGATGCATTCCACCTGCTAGCTATGTAATTTGTACTTGATTGCTTTTATTCTATTTCCCTTTTTCCCCTTCCTATTCCTCCCCTTTTCAGCCCTGAGGTGTGCCGCACAAACCTGGTGCCCAAACGTAAACAGTCCTGCTATTTCTGTTTTTTTTATGTTTGTTTTAGACCCAGTGTGTGCTGCGCAAACCTGTTTAGCTAATGTTAACACAGAAATTGCCCTCCCTGGATGCGAACATGCTCTTCATTTCATGGAATAAATGAATACAGCCTCAGACACACCCCCTTGCTTAGCTGTGCTTAGCTAAGCTTATCTGGGAGCCATGGAGCTCCAATGTGCTTACACCAAGCATGACACACCCCCTTTTCATGCCTACTGCTCCTCCTGCTTACACCACTGCCTCATAGCACCTACAAGGTTAGGTGCAGTTTGGCACTTAGAATCTTTTTGTGATTCAGTAAATTTCACTGTTTAGCATACCGCACTGTCTGAATCCCTAGTTACTGCACTACACCAGAGCCTTAACCCTTAGCAACCACTGTTCTCTGGTATTGTTTTGATTCTGCATGCCATAGACTATAATGGCAAAATGCACATTTAATTTAAAATTTCCTTTTCACCTTTTTTTTTTCGGGACAATCCCATTTGCACACCACTGCCCGATGCTTAAACGGCTGAGATCGCCCCCAAAAAATAAACTTTTATTATTATATTTATTTTATATTTATTTTATTTTTATTTTTATAATTTTTCAACACATTTCCATGCCAATGGCCTTGTATTTGGCCATTGGCATGCCTAAAGATTATAATACATACTTTTATTTGAGCTGTCATGCCTCCGTTTTGATTCATGCTTCCTGAATTGCTAAATCACCTCATTTGCATGGTTTTCACCAACAAATGAGGTAGTTAGCATTATTCAGTGGTGTCCATTCAGGAATAGTGCTACTAGGCTCATGCATGTCCCCAGGCTTGTTTACTGGATCGCTCGGCAACCATATTGCATGCAGGATTGGCTGTACTATTCTTATACTCCATTTAAGTTTTATTGAATCCCAGGTTGTATTTCTTGAGCTTTAAAACCCAGAAAAGTTACCAAATTGTCCCATGCATAATATCTGTGTATTACAGTAGTGTTTTTTTTGTTCTTATTCTCACAGTTAGATTTCTCTTCTTTTTTTTAAAAACAGTTTTACTTACAGTTTGTTGCTGTTCTCTCCTTTTACCTACAGTCATTGCTGCATATGTTTTCATAACTGCATTATCTGTTGCTGTGACAAAACCTAAAACCTTTCAGTTTGTTGCTGCTTTCCTGTTTTACTTTGTCACTGCTGCAAAAGTTTTAACTGCTGCTTTCTCTGGTGCCATATTACCTGGTTCCTTTTCCACATCACCATCCTCAGCACTTCTGAAAAAGTTATTTGTCATCTCACCCCATGAAACAGCAGAACTACAAGGTGGATCACCCTGCTCATTTATTTTTAACAGAGTATCATCTGTATGTCCTCCTGGCCCTAGTTCTGTTATTTGTACAACTTCAACAGAATAGCTTACGTTATTCTCCACAGAGATAGCTAAATGCTGCCCATTTGTAACATCCAACACACAGGAATTTTCATTTACATTCAGAAGCTCCATACTGAACACATTTTTCTCCATATTCTCACTTTCCATCTCCAAACTCTTCCTAGCTTTTCTCCCCTCCTCCAGACTGCTGGTTCCCTTAGGTCTATTCCTTGCTGCTGTAGGAGTCTTCTAGCAGCTTCAGTGTCTAGGGTTTTTTTTACTGTTAAACAAGACTTATTTGCACATCAGTTTTATGCACTTACAATATTTACAATTGTATATACACTTTATACAGTATCAGTTGAAGTTCCCCCCACCCTTTTTCTCCACAACCGAAAACATATATTTTTAGAATTTCTGCCAGAACCCATTTGCCAATAAATTAATTTCATTCAGTCTTTATGCCCATAATGTCCATGAAACATAATATATATATATATATATATATATATATATATATATATATATATATATATATATATACATATGTTATAAATATATAAAGTATAGATCAATCATTTATTTCCATTTCTTCTTGTTTCTTTTCATTGTAAAAAAAAAATATTTAATCATATCCATGTTAATTTGTTCTTCTTTTGTAAACCCTCCAACATTTTGTATTCACATTTCAAAAACACATGTTCTGTAGTTTCACATTCACCACAATAATTACACATTATGTCTTGTTTTCTTTTATAAGGCATCTTTTCCTTGACAGGCAATGTATTTATAGACAATCTCCACATAAAATATTTACATTCATGTATATTTTTGCACTGTTTATATCCTATCTTAATAGTGTTTTCTTTTTTTCCATTTCTAAATGCTTCCAAGGATCAACCTAATGATATTGACTCATAATGTTTATATACCATTCTGTTCTAATTTTTTCACTCACATTCAATTTTAATTTCCACATTAGAATTTTATTTCAACATTCCTTTATCTCTTCATTGCTGACACCATTTAATATTTTCCTTATTTTCATTTCCCCCCAAAACATAGATGTTTATAATATAATATAAATTCTATCAGATTTTACATTGTTTTGTATAGCCTACTAAGAGTCTGTATAAATTCAATAATGCAGCATGTATAATTGGATTTATTAGACCCAATCCTCCTTGTTCTACTTTCATATAGAAAACTCATCTTTTAACTGGGTTTAATCTTGACCCCCATATAAATGCAAATAGAATGAACATTATTTCTCTTTCGATTGTGATGGAATCATATATGTGTTGGCTAAATAGGCTATTTTTCCTGCTATAATTGAATTTATTAAATACACTTTCTTTCTGTATGACAACCTGCATGTTTTCCAAAAATTACATAACTCTCTTATCTCTTGAATTAGTTCATCTCATTGTTTTCTTTAATAAACAAGCAAGCCAAATAATATTCATAATATATCTATATATTCTTTGAATCCAAAACCTTTACTTTTTTCATCATTTATCCATAGGCCAATATTTTTTAACACTATTTTTAGTTTTTTACTTATTTCTTTCATCTAATCTTTATCCTTTGCTACTAATACAATGTTAACTGTATATGTATACTTTGTAGGTAATTGTATTTCATCTACTATCTTATAATCTGCCATATACATCATTTGACTATAGTGTTCATAACCAAAGCAAAAATAATACTACTAATTTAACACCCCTGTCTTATTCCACATTCTATCTTTATTTCTTCACTTATCCATCCATTTACATTTAGTTTAACACAGCTTCTATCGTGAGCTGATTTTATTACATGTATTACTTTTTTATATTATATGCCTCTAGATGTCCCATAATGAATTGCAATGTATTTTGTCAGATACTTTACTTATGTTTCTTATCATATTTGCTTTTAATTTTGTGTTTATAATATCATCTGTTACCTCTTTAATTAACCAAAATAAGTTGTGACTTCCTTTTCACTTTCTACCAAACACTGTTTGATCAAGCAATTTATCTATTTTATTTGTCAGTCCCTTAGTTATACATATCTTGTAATCCATATTGTTTAGTAAAATTGGTCTCCATTTCTTTATATCATCTCTTTATCCCTTTTCCCACATAAAATAATATAGTACATGTACATATTTATTATACCAATTTTTAACCATTCATTCAATATCTCTACAAATATAAGTTTCTGCCAGCTTTCCATGTCTTTATGCATATAATATTCAATACCATCCAATCATGTAGCCGTATTCCTAATTTCCTTTAATATTTCATTTAGTTCCTCCATCGTTATATCTTTTTCCAAATTTTCATTTTCTTTTTCACTTAATAGTATCATATTTTTCAATATCTTTGGTCTCTTTCTTAACAAAAGATTGTACTACATACTTCTTAATTATCTGACATATTCCTTGTTGCAATGTTATTTTAGTTCCTTCTTTATTTCTTAGTTCTCTTATTACTTTTTTCTTTTCTTTCATAAGCTTATTTAAATAAAGTGCTACTTTTTCTTTTTTCCTTGCAAACAATATTTTTGTTGATATAACAGGTTATTAATCCACTTTTGATTTGGTTCATATAATTCCTTTTCTTTTTCATAAAAAGTCATCCTGTCTTACAACATCTCTTTAAATATAACTTGACTTAATCTTTTATATTCTATTTTTTCTTTTTTCCTCTGATTCTCTACATCTTTCAAGAAACATTTTATACTTTTCTTTAAAACTTATCCACCAACTGTCCAAACGTTGTAGAACTCCTCATATCTATATGATGTTTCCATAAACTGTTTATTTCTTTCCTATCATCTTGTTTTAAATCCGTTTCATTTAAGCTTTTAATTCCTTTACCTATTTTTATGTATTCTTCTTTTTCATGTACCTTAACCCATATAGCTATATGATCTGAAGATTCCGATCTCTTTATCCCTTTCTGAATAATCTCTTAGCGCTATGGTAGAAGAAAATAGCCAATTTCAGTTTGAATCTTATTTCTTTTATATGTCCAGTGTTGTTATCCCATTATCCCATGCATATAATTTGCCACTTTTCGTGATTTCATGTAGTATTTTTATATCACATCTTATCTTTTTATTCATTCTTAGACTGCAATTAAAATCTCCAGTGAACATGATATCCATATTTATACTGACATAGTTAAGAATTTTTTAAACATTATCTCTGTTTTTTTGTAACACATGCATATATAGCAATCATCCTATACACATTTGTATTCTATCTTATATCTATTATTGCTATTTGTCCTAGCTCAACAATAGTAACAGCTAATATTTTAATATTTTCTTGCCATAATATACATATACCTGAACATACATCTTTCTCCATATTCCAAATGATTGGTCCTCCCCATAATTTTTCTGTTTGTAGTCTTTCTTCCTCTGTCCATAATCATATATCTTCTAATATAATAATCTGAGCGTCAAATACAGCACAACACTCTAGCATACATAGTTTTCTTTTAATGTTTTTCATACTAGTAACATTCAAAGTTAAGATTTTGATCTCAGCTTTGGAATGGAATAGTT
Source organism: Protopterus annectens (assembly GCF_019279795.1). Taxonomy (NCBI): domain Eukaryota; kingdom Metazoa; phylum Chordata; order Ceratodontiformes; family Protopteridae; genus Protopterus; species Protopterus annectens. Next base: position 636,412,776 of record NC_056743.1, read on the forward strand.
GTAACATTTTTCATCCATTGCCTTTTTTCTTTTTTTTGATATTACACTTTTAAATGTTCTTTTCCTTCCTCTTACTATTTTTCTTATTGAATTCTTTTTTCCTCTTACTGCCTGCCAATTTGCATAATCCTCTTCACTTTATCATCTGAATCAGTTTTTTTATTTTCTCTCTTTCTTTTATATATATTATAATGTCTTTATTTTCTTGTACATCACTTTGTTTTCTTGTTTATTATTATTATTTGTATTTTGTACTAACTTGTGTTTTTCTTCTTTTTCTACAACTATATGTCTTCAAAATACTCTAACCAAACATGTCTTATTTTTCCACATTTCTTGCATTTCAAGAGTCAAGAAAATATTAAAATATTAGATGTTACTATTGTTGAGCTAGGATGAATAACAAGATAGATTAGCTATAAGATGGAATACAAATATGTATACGATGATTGTTATATATGCATATGTTATATTTTGTTTGTAAATCCTTGCACTACTTGCTAGTTGTAACAGATTAGAATGTGCCACTGCTAAATATGGTAGGATGACTTGCCAACTGTGATACATGTTTAGCTTTGGTTTTAATAGGATTTACTAATGTTAGTTGTATGCAACATTACAGTGAAAAATTATTTGTTCTACTAACAGAGGCTGTGCAGTATAAGTTAGGCTGTCTGCCTTAGTTGGGTGACTATACTTTCTTTCCTCAAATATCTAGGTAGTCTATTTTATATACTTTTGTATTTTTTTTTTCTTTTTTGTTTAACTACCAAAAAGAATAAATTGTTTTTTTTTTTAATTATTTTTTTACTGATGTGGTGGCTTTTCTCCCCGGGCCTCCGCTGAAAATGGACATGTATCCAGTCGGACCATCCCGGTCAACAAATGTAAAATAAAATAAATAAAATAAAATAAATGTTGTGTAACTGTGGTTACTGTGATTCTGTGCACATTGTTTGCTTTATGTATAATTAACTAGAGCTACGGCTTTTTTGATCAGAGATGCTAATGTAGTCTGTTGTTCTGCTTGTGTAATTGATTGTGTGCAGATTTCATCTAATGCCTGGCCTTTGTCACAAACCACAATTACCATGTCTTGCAACTGGCCCTATAATTCAGGCTGGTAGCTGCTGTTAACCTGACCTTAGCCAATCTTACATCTCTATCTCCAGTGGATACATATTGGTTATTATAGCTTTTAGTGCTTTTTGCTAACTAGCCCCTCTCTGTGCTATACTCCTCTCACTCACACACTCCACACTACCACTTACTCAGTAGCATGATTTAGTCTCACAGCCATGCATCTTCCTACACATGCTAACCTCTCACACTGCCATTCATATCCCTTGCTGTTTCTTGCCCACCTCCAGCATCCCCTTAATTCCACACTGTTCTTTTGTCTTTTTAAGCTTTTCAGTCCTCTCTACTCTTGACTTACTTGAACCACCTGGTTACATTATAAAACTAATAAGATACTAGGAAGAAAAGCAGTATTGTGGCAAACGTCCTGCTTGCTCTGCAAATCATTGTATGTCATCCTGTGATACCATCACTCACTAGGTTCAATTAGATTTTTTAATAATCCTACTTTACAGATTTATTAAGTCTAACATGGTAGTCTGTTGGGGCATGCACACAGTGCGCGAGGGTACCAACACAGCAGTTGCCTCCTTGCCTATCATGCCCTGCCCCCCATATCTGCTATATACTAAGTAACTATTTTCAGATGCAGATTCTAAGTTGTGCTCCCACCCTAGATATGTTGTTGTAGTATTCAGCCTCCAGAGCACTCCAATGGACACAGTATTTTTGTGTTATTCCAACCACACTTTGACCAAGTACAGTACAAACTGCAAAATAATATTTCTCAAGCAGAGCTACCTGTAAAGCAGTATATCTCAAGCTGAACTCTAAGACCTTCTTACCCAGACGCGTTGCTGATTGTTTTTTTCTTTAGGATGTCCGGGTCTCGGTCTCTATTCTAAAATGGTAAAAAAATGCACATATAAATATACAAACATAAACATGTGCTCAAATATAAACATGTAATATTAAAAATCTCAATGCTTAATGTAAGTAAACATGTCTTAAATGTAGCATTTCATTTATTCAATGGTCTTGCTTTAAGTTTTGGTCTTATGGGTATCCTATCATTTAACCCATGCACAGAATCTGCTTTCAGTCTTATAATCCATTTTGCCTCAAGCTGTTCTGTCCTGTTTCTAATGTCACCCATTCTGATGTTTTCAAATATTTTACCTATAACTAAAAAGTAAAGTTGTGTGTGTTGTCATTCACTCAAACATGTTTAGATAATGCACTATCACTTTTTTTCAGTATCTGGTACGTGTTCCTTGATGCGATCTCTAAGGGCTCTGTCCATTGTCTCAGAACACATTATTTATTTAGCCCAATGTTCAGTATATTTTTTTTCTATGTGAGAAAAATGGACAGAGCCATTAGAGATCGCATCAAAGAACACATGTACCAGATACAGAAAAAAAAGTGATGTTTGTGCATTATCTAAACATGTTTTCTTTTTTTTTTAGGTTTACAAATTGATAACTTGTATTTATGAATATAAGACTAACAAAACCAAAAAAAGTAAAGTATGTACATAGACATCCAGTATTTATACATTTACATACACTGTAATCTTCATTGTGTAGCTTATTCTCATGAATGACAAGGAAAGGTAATTACTTTCATGCAATATGATAATTCTTTTCCCAACCTATTTTGCAGGTTAACTCATAAATGATCTTCATATGTCTTTCTATATGTTCTAGAGGCTATGGTTCTTATCTGTAAATGGCTGACTTATTTTAATAAATAAGTAAACTCAGAGAATGTAGGAGGATATTTTGAGATCCAATTTTTCATTATGATCTTCCTAGCCACTGCCAAAGTAGTCCATAGAAATGAGTATTTAGTTTTCCTTACACATTGTGGAACAGGTGTATTAAATATGATTAGAGACTTACTCAATATGGAATTATCTGAAAAATGTGCTTGTAGAAAATCATTTATATTACTCCAAAAGATATTTAAGGTTGGACAGTCAAAGAACATATGTGCCCAGTTAATGTCTACACTAGAGTTGCATCTGTTACAGACATTCTGTTTTTTATTGATTTTATCCATTATTTGTGGTGTATAAAAGGATCTATTCATGAATCTCCATGTGTATAACTTCCATTTCAGAGCAAAGGATGTTTTCCCAGCTGATTGTAATATATTAACCTTATCTTGCTCACTTGGGAGATTATTAGTAATTAAAATATAATAGTTCCGGTAGTTATGCATGCAAGAAAATGTTTCTTCTCTCAAAAGTCCATAAATAAAGGAGAGACTGCCTGAGTATGTATGCTGGTGTAATAAAGTTGATTGAAGAAATTGCAATAATACCTTGGTGTCATGCTTGCTAGTTGGTGAAGCTAATTTCAGTTTATTATCAAGATATAGAATGAGTGTTTGCATATCTAACCATGAGGAATTATCTAGTTTATATTCCTGTATAATATGATCGACTGAACTAGTCTTGTATTCACAGGTTAGCTGGAACCAGTATTTGAGTTCATTGTTTTTAAGTAAAATAATTTTATTAATATCTGAGGTAACAAAAGTCTCTTGTGTGCATGCTAAAGGAAATAACAAAAAATGTAATCTTTATATTTAATATGTTTATATATAAAATTTCTAAAGTTAATTATAATAGTATGTATGTAACTGACGGTGTGATTAGGATTAGTATGTGTGATGAAATATTCTTTTAAGATCCATATAAAAGGTGAATTTATGATCTCTAATTGATACGTTGATGGTCTCGTTATAAGTTCCATGGCTGATACTTCCCATAAAGATTTCCATTTAGCTAAATAGGTTATATCTAAGAGCTGTGAAATTGATCTGATTATAGCAGAAATTGACTAAAGATTTAGATCTGGAAATGCTATTCCACCATTCTTCCAGCTGTTAGTATGTTGATTGATTGTAATTCTTGTTTTTTTTTGTGACCAAAAGAATCTTAATATTAAAGTGTTTTGTTATTTATAAGGTAAAATTTGAATGGATTGTATTATGTATAAGATTTTAGGTAGAATTATCATTTTTATAATGGTTAGTCCTTCTTCTGTAGCAAATATTGTTGTGTTCCATTATGAAAATAGTTCTTGAATATTTTGTAAACATTTGTTATAGTTTAATTGTATTACTGTTTTTATATCTTTGACAAGAATAATTCCAAGATAAGTAATTTGATCTGTATTAGCAGCATGATATGCATTATTTCCCATCGTCCTTTTTTAATTTTTTTATTATTAGAATATATGGGTAAAATTTTTGTTTTATTGTCATTAAATGATAGGCCGGACATAATTTGAAAAGTGTTAATTGATTCATCTAAAGACATGAATGAGGAGTCATTTCCTTTTGTGGTGATAAGAATGTCATCTGCAAACAGGTGAATTTTGGCTATCGTGTCTTTATCCATTTCCAAGCCCTCTATATTTTTATTGTTTCTTATTTCATTTGCCCAGGGTTCCATGGTCAAAGTAAACAATAGTGGGGAGAGAAGACATCCTTGTTTGGTGCCTTTTGTGATAGGTATTTTATTGGAGATATATGACCCTATTTTGATATATGCATAAGTTTCTTCATATAAATGTTTTAGAAGATTAATAAAATTATGTGAAAAGTGTAAGCACTCCAAAAAGAATAAATAGATAATTCCAGTTAATAGAATCAAAGGCAGTATTAATATCAAGACCAATTAAAGATAGGTTCCTTTTTTTCCTTTGTGAGAAGTCAATAATAGCTAGGGTTTATTTTATATTATCAAATGTACTTCTGTTAGTTATAAATCCTGTCTGGTCTTCATCAATTAAGTGGGGTAAGAATTTCTTTAATCTTTCTGAGAATATATTCATAAACATCTTATAATTGATATTCAGTAAAGATATTGGTCTGTATGAGGAACAGTATTTTGGATCTTTGTTTGATTTTAAAATAGGGGATATAAATGTATATTTCCAGGATGGGGATGTAATATTATCATTTTGAGCCGTATTATGTACTTTATGTAGTAAGGAAAAAGCCATTTGGGGCATTATCTTATATATTTCAGGAATAATTCCATTATTTCTCATTGCTTTATTAAGTTTAAGGTTGCTTACTTGACTTTGTATATCTGATAAGGTAATTTGTTTATCAATAACATCTATTTGTTGTTTATTTAATTTATTATATGTATTCTTGTTATTATAATCTTTTATGTTATCTTGTGTTTGAATTTGCTGTGTGGATTGATTGATTTTATGAAAGTGACATCTAAACTCTTCTGATATATCTTGTATATTATATACTTCTTTTTTCTTTCTTGTAGAATGTATTTCTTTAATATAGTTATATTTATTTAATCTTTTGGTCTTATTCTTAAGGTTTGATAGATGTTTAGGATTTACGGAATAAGCAAGAAACTTATATTTTTCTAGGGTTATCTTCATTTTATGATGTAGGATAGATCTATATTCTTCATTTAGTTTATAAATCTCATCTCTTACATTTTTAGAAGACAGATTGTCTTTATTGTTGTGTATAAAGAGTCCAATTTATCTTGTATTATTCCCATGTCTTTATTCCATACTATCATCTTATTATGAAACCATTTGTTAATTTGTCCTTATAAATATGCTTTTAAAGCATCCCAAATAAATATGTCTTATGTGTCTGATGTTGAATTTATATTTATGAAGTTGTGTGTCTCTTCTGTTATGAATGACTGAAAATCTTTAAGTTGTGTGAGATATGCTGGTATTCTTTTGATTTGGACACTCTGGGTATTATTAATATTAAGTTCAAATATAATAGTATTATAGTCAGAGATTGGACATGATATCATTTTGCTATTGGTCAGGTTATTCATTATCTGTGTAGAAGGAAATATTCTATTAATTCTAGAATAAGTTTTATATCTATTAGAATAGAATGTGTATTGTAATGAGTTATGGTCTACAAAATGATGAATATCTTTAAGTAGGTAAGAGTTTAAGAAATTTATAAGTTGTTTAGCTTGTGCTGTAATTTTTCTTTTTCCTGAAGTAGTTGTATCTTTAGGGTCTAGGATACAATTGTAATCACCTGCCATAATGATATGCCCTTCAGATAAAGAAACAATTTGATTTATTATGTGTCTAATAGTATTATTACCAATACGAGGTAACCAATAGTTGTTAATTAATGTATATCGTTTCTTACCCATTTCAATTACAACCAAACAGAGCAAACCTTTATTGTCCTGGTATGTTTTGATTATTCTGGGTAATGGTAATGTTTTGTTCCACTTTTGCTACACCTATTTTTTTGGTGCACTATGAGCTTACTATATTTGTGTATTTATTTGTATCTAAGAATTTAATGGTGTCTTTTGTTAAATGGGTTTCTTGTAAGAATACTATATTAGGTTTATGAAAAGCTAAATATTTAAATAGATTACTTCTTTTATAAGGATTCACACCATTTATGTTAAGTGACATACCTTTCAACATAGTCATTTTATGTAATTGTACATGAAGGATGCATTAATAACATATCATTATTATACATACAATATGAGAGTTTCCCCCAAAAAATGAATTTGTTCCTAGTAAAATAATTAAATCTCATGTCTTTAGGAAAAAGATATATTCCTTGAGCTTTTTTCTCTATATTTTTTGTAAATAAGCTACAATGGATGTCAAAAATCTCTTTTTAAAAAACATATTACATATACTAGATAAATACAAACACCCCAACGCTCCCCGCCTGGAGTTATAAACTCCTAATCCCAATGACATCTGTCACTGAGATCAACCCCTAAACTATAGCAACAGAATACAAAACTCATCTAATAGTATATTTTATAAACTTTAAATTAGAAACATTAGCGTAACCAAATTCTAAAGATACCATTAATTATCCTAGTATAGTTTTATCTGGAAAGATTATATGTACATAGAACTTATATCTAATGTAAAACATGTGTAACCTAATAGACTCAATATCTTCTTCTTCTTTCGGCTTTTCCTGGTTAGGGGTTGCCACAGCGGATCACCTGTCTGCTCATGATTGGCAGTGGAGTTTTATGGTGTCGAGTTGCCAGCCTGGTGCCCAACCTTCCACAGAAGGCACACACATGCACACACTCATGCCTAGGGCTAAGTTAGAGTGTCCAGTCCACCTACAGCATGTCTTTGGGATGTGGGAGGAAACCGGAGCACCCGGAGGAAACCAACACGACCACAGGGAGGACATGCAGACTCGGCATAGAAGGCACCCCAGCCGAAGATCAAACCAGAGAACCTCTTGATGTAAAGTGGCAACACTAACTGCTGCACCACCGCAGCCGCCCAACCTAATAGATTCCGTATATGATTTTTAAATTCCAAAATAAGACAAATGTTTAACAAATTATTGAAAAAACTATGCAGTTTAACTCACTGCCTTTCTATTAGCATAGATAAAAAAAATGTTTGTATAAAAAGCATTTCTATTAGGTTGTTAGATATAATATGTTATCCAGGACATGATGCTATTATTCAAGTCATGATTTGTTTATATGGTATTATATTTTGAAATAACATGCTTGTAACTCTCATTATATCTCTTCCATTATTTTAACTTATATACATAAATATGAGAAAGAAGAGAGAGAGAAAAGAGAGAAAAATAAAATAAAACAGGGCTAACATATAGTTAAATTCCCTTATAAACTGTGATGTTTAGAATGACTGTTTAGAAGATATAAATATGATTATAAACAGTATCTCATATAAATATACAATATATCAACCACAAATGAGAAGAAACCAATATAAACACAAGCATATTCAAAAGCTTTTACAAATGACAGAATAAGTTATCTATTTGCAAAATTCTTTTCAGTATGCTATTTATGTTATTCAGTTCTTAGCTATGCAAGCAAACATTCAGAAATGAAATGCATGACCTTACTTATGACAGTTAAACATAAAGAATGCAAAATTTTGTGAAGACACTAACTTTAAAGAAAAAGAAAGTAAAAAGAATTTCCAAACACAGCATGAAAATATTGTTGTAACTCTTCCTACTGCTCTATTTGTCATTTAAAAGTACTCTGTTCATTTTTAACTATATAGCTTCCCTTGAGTTTAGATTAATATTTAAATAAGGAGTCTTGTAATGCAAATACATATAACAACTCCTAGCTTCTCAAAACAATGTGTGTATACCAACAATTAAACACATAAATACACTACCTCCCTTACAATTGACCGATTTTTAACAAATATATATCATGTACATATTTATTATTTACATTGTATATTTTGTTCTTACTGTGGGAGTGTAACACATTTATGATCAATGCTGACCAGTACTGTATGATTAGAAGAGATAAGAAGGCTGTTATATGAATAAGTTATTCTCTATGTCTTAAATGAAGTGCAGTTAGAAGAGAGAAGAAGTTTCAGAAGGCTCCGGATGTATTATGCGTTAATATTACTTTGATTTTAGGGAGACTTATGAATAATATGATATATATGAAAAATATTATATATAAAAAAAAGAAACTTTTTCTTTACTTTATATTTTTTCAATGTATCCTTCATTTTGTCTTACATAGTAAAATATTAAATGTTTATAACTGTGTAGATTGTAACTGTGTGATAATGCAAAGTGTAATAAACAGCTAAGTGGTATCATATACTATGAAGCAAATACTATGGTGATGTTTGATATAAGGCATGTTTACTTACATAGAATGAAAACTTAAAGTGTTAATTATAATTATACTGAAAATAAATTTTGTAAGTTATATTATATCTTGTTAAGTTATGAATGAAACATTATATATATGCAACATATAAAAAAGATGTGTATGTCTTACCTTGGTTTATATCACATCAAAACAAACTTGTTAATAAAAGTATAGCTCACATTAATAGTTTGTTGTGTAAATAGTCCATAACTCTCATTTGTTTTTTAGTCTCTTGTTTTTTAGTAGATTTGTATGTAGATTTAGAAGCCACTCTTTTAAGAGAGGGGTTATCCCATTCCATCTCTTCTATTTTTCCAGTAATTTGTATTTTTTAACATAGGTCAAAGCAGAGCGAAGATCCTCAAATATCGAAGGGCCATCAGGGAGAAAAATCTTTAATCTTGCTGGAAACAAAAGGTGAGTCTTAATCTGCACCTTTTTTCAGTTCTTTAATTAAAGGTAGAAAGACCTTTCTCTTGGCAATAACCATTGTTGAATAGTCATTATCGAAACAAATGATAGAGTCATTGTATTTTAAAGGTGATTTTGACCAGGCTGTTTTAAGAATTAAGTCTTTATCTGAAGATGATAAGCATTTTACTATGACAGATCTAGGTTGTTTCCTGTTGGTGCTGTTTCCTGATGTGAGAGACAGATGTGATCTCTCTATACCAAAAGATAAAGCCTCTGGTAAATCTAGAAATGTTGGCAACCATGTATTAAGGAAACTTGACATGTTGTTTCCCTCTATATTTTCCTGAAGTCCAAAAATCCTTATATTATTCCAGCATGATCTATTCCCTAAATCATACAGTTTATGTTGTAATGTGGTATTTTGTTTAAGCAAAAATTCTATGTTGTTTTCATTTTCTAGTAGTCTTCCTTCAAAGTCTGTTAAAGCTTCCTCAATACTTGTTATTGGGATTTTTTGCTGTTTTAAATCCTCATGAAGCAAATCCTTCTGCTTAGTAGCTTTTTCTTTAAAGTTGTCAATTTTACAGTCAATTTTATCAATCTTAGTTGTGAGGTCTTGAATATTGTTTATTAAAGTTTGCAGTTCTTTTTTTAGACTGGAATCCTGGTTATTTGCCTTAGTATAGCTCATGCTGAAAATCTCCCAGAAGTGAAGCACTTATTCAGATGAAAGTTTTGACTGGAAACTATATCCAATTTTGATTTATAAGTATATATTCTTGAAGAGTATGTTGAATACTATCATATTCTGTAAAAATAAATCCACTATTCCTTGAAATGAGACAAATTTCCAGTGAAGATATATTTTCCTTAGTGGAGCTTGTAAAATCTGCTGCTACACCATGACCATGCTAGCCATGCCCACATCTAAACATGTTTGAGTGAATGACAACACACACAACTTTACTTTTTTAGTTATAGGTAAAATATATGACAACATCAGAATGTGGGACATTAGAAACAGGACAGAACAGCTTGAGACAAAATGGATTATAAGACTGAAAGCAGATTCTGGTCATGGGTTAAATGATAGGATACCCAAAAGACCAAAACTTAAAGCAAGACCATTGAATAAATGAAATATTACATCAGTTTAAGACATGTTTACTTACAATAAGCATTGCAATTTTTAGTATTACATGTTTATATTTGAGCACATTTTTATGTTTGTATATTTATATGTGCATTTTTTATATGTATTCTTTATATATGTGCTTTTTATGTGTTTGTTATGCATTACACTTTTTAAAATCATATTTTCACAGTGAAGGACTGAATATTTTTACTTAATAAAGAATGTTTCTTTAAGATGATTGTGACTTAATTAGTTAGCTCAAGGTATATAAGATACATAGTAGACAGCATGCATTTGTATCTGAAGAAGCAGAAATTATATGTGAAAATGCTTATACATCTGTGGTTGAATAAAGAAGAGTTTTTTTACAGTGGAACTACCTGCCATTTTTTGGAGTACAAGTGTTTTACATTTAATTGCAGTTTTCCTGGTGGACTGAAGCTAGTAAGGACAGAGTGTTTTTTTACTTGACATTTTGCTGTTTTTACCTTCCTGAAAGAAGCTGTCACAGAAGAAATAGAGGAGATCATTGAAGTGGATTATGTACCAGAGAATATACATGTGAACAAGGTGAATAAACTAGATAAATTGCTGTATGTTACTGGTAATGTTGGTAACCCACTTCTTAACTTTCATGACAATGAAAAAAACTATGAGAACTTTAATACTGACATCGTCACATTTAAAGCTAAGTTACATGCAATGGAGAGCAATTTGTTTAAACTAAAGGGACATCAGTTCCAAATGTTTCACATGGAGGTTTGTGTGAAAGAGGGAATTGTTCCCTGTGGGTTACGTATCTTGAAAATGCCTGCACAAGGTTCTAATGACCCTGAATTACTGGCTGAATGGCAGCCTATAAACTTAGAGACAAGTATTAAGTATATGGAAGCTTTAATTAAGCCTTCAAAATGTGAAATAGATCACCTATCTGTACTGGTGAAACTGCAATTTAAAGAAATTATGGAACAGTTTAGTTCTGATTATACAGACAGATGTCTCAATGAACTTATAGACTCTTTAACAGTATATGAGCCCAAACTATGTAAAATAAAGCAAAAGGAAATCATGAGAGACTGTGGAGATTTCAGTTTAGGTAATGTTTTTACCTGGCCACGTACTGAAAGCAATTTTTACAGAGAACCAGAGAAACAAATTAAAGGCAGTACGATTGACAGCGTGTCTACCAACAGAACGTCTCAGAGTGGAGGGAGGCATGTTGTTCTATCTAATAGCACTGAAATTCAACAGTTAGAAGCCATTAGCACCCTGAATGGAGAAATAATGCCAACAACAAGAGCTGAAGAACAGGTCATCAGGAAAAAAACAATTCAAACAGTGGCACAAGTACATAGAGATGACGGAGGCACAGGGAATGTAACCAATTTAAACAACAGAGTACAAGAGACTGTTGAACCAGAGAGAAAACAACATAATGAACCAACTACGTTTAACACCAAACTGGTTTTTCCCTTTCCCATCAAGGAAACAGGAGAGAAGGGGATGAGAATGAGGTTGAGAAGCAGGAGCCCAGTAAAAAGGAAACTGGAAGAAGTAACAGGGACACAAACAATAGAAAAGGCCTGGGGAATCCAGAAGAAACAATGATTTGGAACATGTCAGCCCACATACTTACAGCAGAAGAGACTAGTGTTTTAAAGAAAGGCCTATCCTTTATTCCAAGCCAAAAGATGGACTTTACTGAGATAATTTTTGATTTAAAGTTGTCCACTAGAAACTTGACTTTAAAACTGAATTATAAAAGTAATGAAAGTGTTCACAGTGCAGAAATGTTTGGAAAACCAAGTACATATGTACCAGTACTTAATGCAGTGATAAATGCTTTTGAAAGACTATGTATTAATGACATACACAGGATTAATGAAAGTGACAGAACCACCAAAATAAAAACGTAGAATTTGACAAAAAATGAATATCTGGCACTTAGAAATTTAGAAGCTAACCATAGCATAATAATAAGACCAGTGGACAAGGGAGGTCCATTAGTGGTATATGATGTGGAAAGATATCAGAATAACATGAAAACAATATCAGATGCTCATTTTTATTCTGTCATAAATAATGTCAGAGTTCAGTGTCATAAGACAACATATTAATACAGTCTACACTGAACTTTTTAGAAATGGTAAGATTGACAAAAGGTTTTATGACTACCTAACAGTACAGCATCCACTACTACCTGTGATTCAAGGGTAAACTTCACAAAGACCCCATATGTCCACCACTAAGACCTATAGTGGCTGGACAAGGATGGTCAACAGAGCCAGCCTCTATATATATAGAGAGAAAACCCTCCGCCCATATTTGAATAATATAAGGCATATATTAAAAGACACAAAGCATTTTTTGAATAACTTGTTTGATTTTTGTGACAACTATAAGAACCGTGAGAATGTGTGTTTAGTTAACTATGGATATTACATCACTGTTTACCATGATCCCTAACAAAGAAGGAATAAGTAACATAGAACTGTTTTGTAAGTCTTGTAAAGAATTTAATGAAGGGAACATGGATGTTATTACTAAGTTGTTAAAGACAGTCTTGGAAAATAACATATTTATGTTCAATGAAACTATCTATTGGCAGAGGCATGGCGTAGCTATGGGCACTTCATGTGCCAATAGCTACACCAGTGCTGTACTAGCTGTATGGGAAGATGAGTTTATTCTAAGAAGGAGGTACAGACAACATATTTTGTATTACTGTAGGATTGTGGATGACCTTTTTTGATATGGGTAGGGACACAGGTACAGTTTATGAATTTTTTGACTGCATTAATAACTCTAAAAATTACTTAAACTTTTCAGTGGATATGTCATTAGAAGAAATTCATTTCTTGGATGTTAACATTAAAAAATATGTGGAAGGGAAGATATATACAAATTTATACAGGAAAGAATGTCACTGTGACAGTCTTGTGCACAGAACAAGTATGCACCCTCCACACATATTTAAGAGTGTAACACATAGCCAGTTATTTAGAGCATCAAGGCTTAATGCAAGAACAGAGGACCTTGAACAACAGGTTGAAAAGATGAGTCAACATTTTGTAGAGAGAGGTTACCATAAGGATGAAATCAATAAAACCAAAAATATGGTTGTTGAAATGAGGGGAAACACAGCTAGACCATATTTTTCTAAAAGAAATAATACGTCAGTACATACATGAAGACAGAAAATAAAATAAGATTTCCCCTGTTTTATCCAACTGATGTGAGGCTGTATAAAAATATAATTGAGAAGCACTGAGAAATTTTGATGACGGATAAAGATATTAGTTCCTTATTGGAACCTAGACCAAGTTTTGCACATAAGAATATGCACTCTTTAAAGAGAAGACTTTATTATTTTAAGACATGAAAATATAAAGAAAAGGGATGGACAGACTTGTCCATGTGGGAGTTGTTCCATGTGTAAATATATAAGCAATAGTAATACGTTTTTACATCCTGACACAGGCAGGGAATATGTATTTAACATTTCAGCTACATGTGCTTCAGAACACATTATTTATTTAGCCAAATGTTCAGTATGTTTTTGTTTCTATGTGGGAAAAATGGACAGAGCCCTTAAAGATCGCATCAAGGAACATATGCACCAGATACAGAAAAATAGTGATGTTAGTGCATTATCTAAACATTTTAGAGTGAATGACAACACCCACAACTTTACGTTTTTAGTTATAGGTAAAATATATGACATCAGAATGGGGGATATTAGAAACAGGACAGAACAGCTTGAGACAAAATGGATTATAAGACTGAAAGCAGATTCTGGGCATGGGTTAAACAATAGGATACCCATAAGACCAAAACTTAAAGCAAGACCATTGAATAAATGCAATGCTACGTCAGTTTAAGACATGTTTACTTACATTAAGCATTGAGATTTTTAATATTACATGTTTATATTTGAGCACATTTTTATGTTTGTATATTTATATGTGCATTTTTATATGTATTCTTTATATATGTGCTTTTTATGTGTTTGTTATGCATTATACTTTTTAGAATCATGTTTTCACAGTGAAGGACTGAATATTTTTACGTAATGAAGAATGATTCTTTAAGATGATTGTGACTTAATTAGTTAGCTCGCGGTATATAAGATACATAGTAGACAGCAAGCATTTATATCTGAAGAAGCAGAAGTTATCTGTGAAAGTGCTTATATGTCTGTTGTTGAATAAAGAAGTGTTTTTTACACTGGAACTACCTACCATTTTTTGGACTACAAGTGTTTTACATTTAATTGCAGTTTTCCTGGTGGACTGAAGCCGCTAGTAAGGAAGGTGTGTTTTTTTTACTTGACTATTTTGAAATAGTTACTCTAACAGATCTTATGCTGCTGTATGGAACTGACTAGAAGTTCCTATGTGGTGCATCGGGATAATTCCCCTGACTGTAGTCTGATGTTTTTGCATAGTGTCAAGGGTTTGATTACAACTGTATGTCAAATTATTATTTCATGACATTTTATATTGCTATAATATGTTTAATGCCAAACATCTGTATTTAGCTCCAGTTACAACATTTCATTAGCATATCATTTGAATGGTGCAGCAAGAAAGCATTTGAAAAACATTCCATCCTTAACAGGGAGACTTAGTAAACCCTTATCCTGCTTTTGTCTTAATCTTGTTTCTACTCTCTTACCTCCTTCTTGTTTTCTATAGCAAATACTTTATTGTACAGAGCATGACTGATTAATGAGGAAAAAAAACTAAGTGTAACAGACCATAAAGACGGTATTAAATGCCCCATAAATAAAACTATTGGCATTTATCTCTCCATCTCTCGCTCTCTCTCTCTCGTTTTCTTCACCCCTTCTACTTCAGTAAGTTGTCACTGACTCATCCATTGTGTGATTTAAACTGTCAAATTAGGAGTTTATCTTTGCTGAGTTGAGATAATGCTCAGACTGATAGACTGTCTTCTCAGCATATGCATGATGTCTGGTCCCTAGCAACACCTGTTAACTTAGGGGAAATGGAATTAGAAAGCTGGTAAAAATACCACAATCAGAGGAAAAATAAAACAACAAAGAACACCTTGTATAGCTGAGTCAGCAAGGATATGCGTACAGAATTTGGCATCCACTCTGTTTATTAGCCGATTTCATCAAAATACTTAATCAGAAAACAAATACACAGTAAACTATACCCCTTAAAAATACTACATTCAATTAGCAATCAATTAATCAAGCAACAAGAACAATTAACTGTTTAAACTTTCTTAACATACACTCCTATTTCTTAAAAAACATTTAATATTCACGGCATCATTAAGCCCTGGGCTTCTATATGATCTCAACTTTATTTGCCAGAAAGCTTGTCTTTGCTCCAAATATAATTTTAAATCATCTCCCCTTAAATCTAAATGCCCTTGTTCTATAACAAAAATAACAATTTCTTAAAATTAGGACATGTCAAGGTGTGTTTATGGTTCCCATTCAGAAGCCTGAAACATCATAAGCCTGAAAATCAAAATCCTGAAACCAAAAGCCTGAAAATTCAGAATCCTGAAAACTCAAAATCCTGAATGCCCAAAATCCTGAAAGACCAAAATCCTGAAACTCAAAATCCTGAAAACACAAAATAGACATACTGATGTCATTGTGGCTTTGCTATTGTTAGCCCTGTATTGTTAGGTCATGCGTTGGGGTCAGGTAAGTGTGCGGTTGGTTTTATTTTAGGGTTGGGGCGGTTTAAGTGAGTTAGGGTTAGGGCGCAGGTTAGGCATGCATGCAATAGTGACAAATATTGGGGTTAGGGGCGGTTTAAGTGAGTTAGGTTTAGGGCGCGGGTCAGGTGAGTGTGCGATAGTGACGGGCCTTAGGGTTAGGGTTAGGGTCAGGGTCAGTTGGTAGATATTAGTGTCTTTATAGTGACATATTAACATTATTTGTGTTTTCAGGATTTTGAGTTTTCAGGATTCTGAATTTTCAGGCTTTTGGTTTCAGGATTTTGATTTTCAGGCTTATGATGTTTCAGGCTTCTGAATGGGAACCGTGTTTATACATAGAACTTTTTGTGTCATTCTTTTTAATATAATAGTGGTGTTCCTTGATACATTCTAACAGCCTTCTAGTAGTCATTCTTATATAAAAAGCTGGACATCTAGAACACACATTTGTATAAACAACTCTCCTTGTTTGACAATTGAACCTCTCATTCACTGTGATAGTATAATCTGGATTATTTAACATAATAAAAGGCCCTTCCAAAATGTACTGGCAAATGTTGCACTGTCCAAATTTAAATATTCCCTTCATCTTGTTAGATAATATGTTGCCCATAATTCTAGTATTATCTTTTTGTAAAAGATTATTTAAGTTGTAGCTATTTTTATAAACAAACTTCGGATTAATTCCTATTACATTATACAATTCCTTATTGCCTTGTAGGACCTTCCAGTTGTTATTTATTATTGATTGAATACTAGCACTATCTACAGTCATACCTAAAGTACAGACCAAACTTTTGTCTTCATTTTCATTTCTAGTATATTCCCCTCCCAAGGCCCTTTTGTTACTTATAAAGGGACAATTTAAAATTGGGGAAAAGGACAAGGGCCTCTTTTCAATGATTTCATTTTCTAACTGCTTCAAAAATTCTTCTTTGTATCACCTATTAATAAATAAGTGTGTAATGAAACTAAATTCTTCTTTCAAAGTTACATCATCAGTTGTCATCCAACTAGCCCTGATGTTCTGTCCCCTCAGCAAATTCTTTTTCATAAAACATGGATGATTACTGGTTTGGTGTAAACAGCTGTTGGCGAAAGTTGCTTTTCTATGTATCTTACTATCAAATTGCATACATGTCTCATTTCATAATAGGGTAATATCCAAGAAATTCACTGTGTGACCCACATCCCCTATCATAAACTTCAGAAAGGTAGATCTTTTATTAATTTCTTTTAAAAGATTCTGACAGTCAGCACTAGTACTTTCCAACAAAAAAAAAAGTCATCAACAAAGGTTTTGTAAAAACACACCTAAAAATGTTTCTAACATTGCTCAATACACTAATTTCCCACCACCCTAATACAATATTAGCAAAAGATGGGGTGGCTGATGACCTCATAACCACCCCTCTTAATTTTTTATAAAATTGTTTGTTAAAAATAAAATAGTTATTGTCCAATAAAACGTCTATTAAACTACAATAAAAATTAACTTGCTGATTCATAAATGAGTGCAATTAATGACAAACATTCTGACAAACTCAACTCCATCTTCATGGGGGATGGTGGTGAACAATGAGCAGACATCAATGGTACACATAATATTCGTTTCTACATTGTATTCATGATAACTCACGGAACTAATTCAAAAAATCCCAGGATCTAACACAAAGGAGTCTAATTTACTAACTAAAGGATTTAATACAGAATCTATTACTAAAGAAATCCTCTCTGTAATATAATTGGGGGTAGAAACTATGGGCTGAAAGGGGGGATTGTTCAAACTTTTGTGCAATTTCTGAATCCCGAACAGTACACCAACTTTAGGATTTTCAATGTTACAAAACTTAAAAGTTTGCTCATCTATACTTTTTTCTAATAAACTGTCATGTAAAAAAGTAAATACATATCTGTAACACTCATTTATCCATGTGCTATCAACTTCACCATTCATTTTTGTTATTTAACATGTTTTCAGTAGTCACTCTGGTTCCAAGTGAAGGCAGCTCTCTGTAGAAACAGCATATACAACTCATATACCAAAGGAATCCAAAGATAATTATCTTTGGATTCCTTTGGTATATGCTTTATATATGCTGTTTCTACAGAGAGCTGCCTTCACTTGGAATCAGGTTGACTTTGTTATTTATATTTATATTTCTGCTCACCTCACCAGTTGGGTATTTTTGGGACTTTTCTTGGTCCATTAGAACCAACCCACCCCTTTATCAGCCTTCATAATTCTTAATTTTTTATTTTCTACAATTTGCTTCAAAGCTTGCTTTTTATCAATAGTATGATTAAAAACTTATTGTTGACATTTTTCTTACACAATAATTCTCTACTACCATCTTCACATAAGGTTTCAAAAACCTTTAAAGTGTAGTTCAAAGGCGGATTAAACACCGACGGTTTAACAAACTGTGATAAATTCATTACTTTCACTTCACTTAAAACATACCTTAGATTTAATTTTTGAACATATTCTTTTAAATCGATAACAGTTTTACAAAAATCTGCTCGTTGAGCAGGAACAAATGACAATCCCATTTTTAGTACTTTTTCATGATGGCTATTAAGCTCAAAAGTAGACAGGTTATACATTTTAGTATCATACCTTTCTACCTGTCTACAGTCAAGTCCAGACTCACTCTCATTGGTCTCAGTGTTCTGGTTCTTTCCATTTTGGCTTCCTGATTTAGAAAAAGAAGTCTGAGTTGTTTTAACGCGAGTCCCTTTGGAGATAAAGTCAGAAAGTACTGTATTTGGTGAGCGCAATGGTAACGTGCCAAAATCTTGTCTATGTTCCTCTCGGCACTCAGAAGCTGTAATGCTGTTTCTGTTTCTTTTTGAAGCTTCGGATGTGACATCACTATCTTCCTGGACAAGGGGACATCTCAGTAAAACCTGTTTCTCTATAACAGGTAGCCTGTTTGTATTAGAAGCATCAGTTTTAATGAATTGTTTGCGATCCCTCAGTTTCTGTAAGTGATCAAAAAATAAATGTGCACTATGACTTTCATAAGCCAATATGTCTTTTTGTAATTTTTTGTCTTTACGAGTAGTGATGACTGATTCTAGTCATTCAAGCTGACTCGACATACCATCATACTCTGCATAAAACATCGAGCCCATGCCAAACTTAATGTGACTTTCTGAATCTAAGGCAGTTATGTTTTCCTTCAGTTCACTCATGATGGTATGGTTCCTTTTAATCAATAATTTTAGGAATTGAACCCACAATCATTAAAGAACTCCACTAAGGTAAAAATCAGAAAATCTGAAAGCCAAAATGGAAAGACAGGTATGATACTAAAATTTATAACCTGTCTACTTTTGAACTTAATAGCCATCATGAAAAAGTATTAAAAATGGGATTGTCATTTGTTCCTGATTGGAGAACAGATGTTTGTAAAACTGTTATCTATTTGAAAGAATATGTTTAAACATTAAATCTAAGATATGTTTTAAATGAAGTAAAAGCAATGAATGTATCACAGTTTGTTAAACCGTCAGTGTTTAATCAGCCTTTGAACTACACTTTAAAGCTTTTTGAAACTTATGTGCAAATGGTATTAGAGAATTATTGTGTAAGAAAAATGTCAACAATAACTTTTCTCATCTTACTATTGATGAAAAGTGAGCTTTGAAGGAAATAGTAGAAAATAAAAAAATAAGAATTATGAAGGCTGATAAAGGGGGTGGGTTGGTTCCATTGGACCAAAAAAAGTATGTTGTCACTATTGAAAACATGTTAAATAACGAAAATTAATATAGTAAAGTTGACAGCACATGTATAAATGAATGTTACAGACATGAACATACTTTTTTATATGACAGTTTATTAGAAAAAAGTATAGATGAGCAAACTTTTAAGTTTTGTAACAATGAAAACCCTAAAGTTGGTGTACCGTTCAGGATTCCGAAATTACACAAATGTTAGAACAATCCCCCCTTTCGGCCCATAGTTTCTGCCCCCAATTATATTACAGAGGGGATTTCTTTGGTAATAGATTCTGTATTAATCATTTTGTTAGTATATTAGAGTCCTTTGTGTTAGATTCTTGGGAATTTTTGAATCAATTTTGTGAGTTTAGTAATCATCAGGAATACAATGTAGAAACGAATATTATGTGCACCATTGATGTCTGCTCATTGTTCACCGCCATTCCCCATGAAGATGGAGTTGAGTTTGTCAGAATGTTTGTCATTAATTGCACTCATTTTATGAATCAGCAATTAATTTTTATTGTAGTTTTATAGAAGTTTTATTGGACAATAACTTTTTTTTTTTTTTTTTTTTTTTTTTTTTTTAACAAACAATTTATAAACAACAAAGAGGGGTGGCTATGGGATCATCAGCCACCCCATCTTTTGCTAATATTGTATTAGGGTGGTGAGAAATTAATGTATTGAACAATGTTAGAAACATTTTTAAGGTGTGTTTTTACAAACACTTTGTTGACGACTTGTTTTTTGTGTTGGGAGGTACTAGTGCTGACTGTCAGAATCGTTTTAAAGAAATTATTGAGAAATCCAAATTTCTGAGGTTTACGATAGGGGATTTGAGTCACATAGTAAATTTTTTGTATGCTACCCTATTATGGAATGAGATACATATGGAATTTGATAGTGAAATACATAGAAAAGCAACTTTTACCAACAGATATTTACATCAAACCAGTAATCATCCATGTTTTATGAAAAAGAATTTGCCAAGGGGAGAGTACATTAGGGCTAGTCAGATGACAACTGATGATGTAACCTTGAAAGAAGAATTTAGTTTCATTACACACTTATTTATTAATAGGTGATACAAAGAAGAATTTTTGAAGCAGTTAGAAAATGAAATAATTGAAAAGAGGCCCTAGTCCTTTTCCCCAATTTTAAATTGTCCCTTTATAAGTAACAAAAGGGCCTTGGGAGGGGAATATAGTAGAAATGAAAATGAAGACAAAAGTTTGGTCTGTACTTTAGGTATGACTGTAGATAGTGCTAGTATTCAATCAATAATAAATAACAACTGGAAGGTTCAACAAGGCAATAAGGAATTGTATAATGTAGTTGAACATAACCCTACATTTGTTTATAAAAAATAGTTACAACTTAAAGAATCCTTTACAAAAAGATAATACTAGAATTATGGGCAACATATTATCTAACAAGATGAAGGGAATGTTTAAATGTGTACAGTGCAACATTTGTAGCTACATTTTGGAAGGGCCATTATTATGTTAAGTAACCCAGATTATGCTATCACAGTGCGTGAGAGGTTCAATTGTCAAATAAGGGTTGTTGTTTATATAAGTGTGTGTTCTGGATGTCCAGTTTTTTTATACAGGAATGAGTACTAAAAGGCTGTTAGAATGTATCAAGGAACACCAGTATTATATTATAAAGAAAGACACAAAAGGTGCTTTGTATAAACACACCTTGATATGTCCTAATTTTAAGAAATTTTTATTTATTTATATTTGGAGCAAAGAGAAAATTCCTGGCAAATAAAGTTGAGATCAGATAGAAGCCCAGGGCTTAATGATGCAGTGAATATTAATTTTTTTTTAAGAAATAGAAGAGTGTATGTTAAGAAAGTTTAAACGGTTAATTGTTCTTATTGCTTGATTGATTAATTGATTGTTAATTGAATGTAGTATTTTTAAGGGGTGTAGTTTACTGTGAATTTGTTTTCTGATGAAGTCTTTTGATGAAAGCGGCTAATAAACAGAGTGGATTCTAAATTCTGTCTGGATATCCTTGCTGACTTAACTATACAAGGTGTTCTTTGTTTGAAGTACAGAGCTTATGGCAAAATCTTGTGAGTTTTTGACTTCAGTCATATTAATCTGGTGCCCTTTATGCTGTTGTGCTTAGCCTTGCTGTGCCATGTACATTCAGCTTAATCTTCTCCTGAAAAGGCTGAAGAGTTGAATGTACACCATCTAGGCTGTTCCATTTGCAAATATTGTTAGGATGCATGCTGCCCAAAAATTCTGGCTTCATGACAAATTATGACATATATCAGCTTAAGATGATACATCTCTTTTCTACATTGGATCCTTTATTACACTGCTGGGTGTAATGTGCACCCTAGGTAATATTAAAATTGCCATTCCTGTGATGAAGCACAGTGTCTACATTCCCCCTTGTCTCATTGTTTTGTAACTGTCCCTTCCAACCATTAAAATTAAGGTTGTTAAGTAATATTTCTGAGTGGTGTGTTGACATAATTCATGTCTGTAAACTGCTTTGGCATAGTGTCAATGGTTTGAATCAAAAAATATGTTAAAGTCATATTTAGTGTTTTATTTATATTACTATTATGTGTGTGTGTGTTGTCTACCTATCTTATTAACCTGACATTATCCTGATTATGTCTCCCATCGTTTTTCCTACTTTTTGACCACTGCTTGCTCCATCTTGGAAACACTTGATTTTAAATAGCTTGACAAATTATGCATCAGGAAACACATAACAGTAACACCACAAAGATGTTAAAAAATGGCCCAGAAAAAATATAACATTCTTTGTCTATCTCTATCTCTGTCTCCATGTCTCTTTCTGTTCACACTTCTGTATCATCACTTTTCACTGCTTCAATGTTTATTATGCTGCTGGATGTAATGTAAAAATGTTGTGATTTTACTATTGTTGTGAGTGCCATGAAGACTGAGGCATACATTCTCCTTTGCTACAATCTGTTGTCTGATTTGAACTTTGTGAAGTAGGAGTTCGTACGTGATATGGTTAGATAATAATATGTTTTGGAATACTGTCAAGGTTCAAATCCAGATGTATGTCAAAGTGTTATTTTATTTTTATTTATTTATTTTACATTTGTTAACCGGGGGTGTCTGACTGAGCCAAAAAGGCCCTTTTTCAGCAGAGGCCCAGGGAGAAAAGCTCCACATAGAAAAATTACAGATACATTTAGTTAGACATGATCAGTATTCACACAAATTACAAAAGGCATGTTTTTACAGTGGTATGCGGCACAACAACAGTTACAGTGGAGAGAACAAACAAAAAAATATTAATTTAAAAATAAAGGTAATTAATAGATTTGTGGTGTACAGCTGAAATTTGGAACATAGGTAGAATACATACATAGTACACAGGTACAGTACATACATTGTAGATTAGCCAGTGTTTGTGAGTAAGACTGAAAGCTATTAGTACTCTAGATTTAGTATGCATACCTTATCCACTTTCACTAGCCTGGGGAGCAATCATTGCACTGCCAACTTTGCTTGAGATATTGCCTGATGAGGTTTTTAAAGGAGGCTTTAGATAATGTGTTTTGAATGCTAGTGGGGACAGAGTTCCATTTTCTAGCCACTGAACTACTATATAGTGCATCTCCAAAGCTATTGTAGCTGTTGGTGACTTCTAGTAGTAGTTTGCTTGATGATCTAAGAGGCATTTTGGCTGAGTGATGTTGTACTAGGTTTTTCAGGGTAGGCACTTAATGGGGAGGTAATAGATAGAATGACAGAGGCAGAGCTGATTGTAAGTTAGGAGGTTGGGCAGTTCAAGCCAGTGGAGCTGTCTCAAAGCAGTACAGCGATGAGTTCTATATGAGCAATTTGCAGCAAAGCAGGCAATTCTGTTATAGCAGGCTTCCATTTTGCTTAGTTTAGTTTTGTTGAGATTAGTCAGAATGGGAGATGCATAGAGTAGGGTGGATAGAAGTTGGGAGCGAGCAATGGCTGATCTTGTGTTGTTGGTAAGAAATGGTTTGATACGGTAGAGTGATCCCAGTTTGGCATGTACTTTTTTAATAGTTAAGTTGAGATGACTATCAAATTTTAGGTGGGAGTCTATGGTTATTCCCAATAGCTTAGCCTGTGCCACTGGAGTGATTGGAGTAGCATTTGTGGAGTAAATAGTGAATTGACTGTTATCAGTGTTTTTGTTAGAACTGGCTATAATCATAAGCTGAATTTTCTTTGGATTGAGGATAAGTTGGGCTTTGGTAAGGTAGTTTTCAACGTCAGAGAATGCTAGTTGAGTTGTTTGCAGGAGGGTGGGAATGTTTTGTGAAGCACAGATTAAAGTAGTGTCATCTGCCTCCTGAATGATAGATGCATGCTGTGTGGAGGTATGGAGGTCATTTGTGAAGACTGAATAGTAGTGGTCCTAAGATAGAACCCTGTGGGACTCCTATAGTTATGGGCAGCTGAGGAGAGAGAGAATTTTCCCATTTCACAGCTTGGTACTTGTCAGTTAAGTAGCTTTGGAACCAGGTAACAGTGGAATTTGACAGGTGATATTGGTTTGGTTTGTTTAGCAGGATTTGGTGTGAGACTGTGTCAAATGCTTTGGTCATATCCAAAAAAAGAGTTCTTCATTTTGGAGATGGTTTACTGTGTCTGTGAAGCAGAGGAGGGCTATAGTGGTACTATGGGCAGGTCTGAAACCATGTTGAGTAGGTGACAGGATGTTGCTGTCTAGGAAATAGTTTAGCATCTGGGTATGGATGCATTTTTCTAGGATTTTGGCCAGGAGGGAGAGTAAAGCAATGGGTCTGTAGTTATTAAGTTCAGTGGAGGTCCCACCTTTATGTATGGGTGTAACATAGGATATTTTCCAGAGTTTGGGCACATATTTTTCAACAATTGATCTGTTTATGAGAGTGGAGATTGGGATAGCAATAGCATCTGCTGTGAGTTTCGAGAAATAGCTGGGGAGTAGGTCAGCTGTTGTTGAGGTTTTTAGTTTGGACAGCATGCTTTTGATTGAAGTGGTGGAAACTGTTTTGAGGGTAAAGTTTGTATTAGTGTTATTTGTGTTGGGGGGGATAGTGAGGAAGGAACTGTCCTGTGATACTAAGGACAGAATTGAGTTCACAAAGTGGGAGTTGAATTGTGTTTCGATGGGAACTTTAGTGTCAGACATAGTTGGTTTGGGGGTAGACTTTTGGGTGGATTTTAGTAGCTGGTTTACATTTTTCCAAAATTTTTGGGGGTTGTGTTGATATTTAGTTTGTAATGTTGTGCAGTAGGATTTTTTGTCCAGCCTAATGCATTTTTTGCACGGTTGCACAGTTCTTGGTACTTAGGCTTTGTGTTTCTTTGTTTTTTTGATAGTAAAGCCAGGCAGTGTCTCTGGACTTGAGGATTTGTTTGGTTTATTTACTGAGCCAAGGATTTGCAGAGGTTCTAACCTTGATTTT
This sequence comes from Protopterus annectens, assembly GCF_019279795.1. Classification (NCBI taxonomy): domain Eukaryota; kingdom Metazoa; phylum Chordata; order Ceratodontiformes; family Protopteridae; genus Protopterus; species Protopterus annectens. The sequence goes on from NC_056743.1 coordinate 636,437,979, forward strand.
ATGCAATGGAGTGACAGTGTCTGGGTGTTGTAGAAATGTTTTTTTGAAATATGATATGGCCTGGTCAAGTGGGAGGGTTTTTAGGGGAGTCCAGTCACAGTTACAGAGTAAAGTGTTGAGGACCTCAGGAGAGAGTTTTGTTTTGTGTTTCTAGTGGATATATAGTTAGTGGTTTTGCATATGCTTGTTCTACTAAGTATAAAGTATATTATGTTGTGGTCACTTAAGGTGTCTGGGAGACTGCCTGTGTGAGGGTACAATGTGGGGTTGTTAGTTAGGTCCCAGTCAAGGATGGATTCCCTTTTAGATTTTTTATCACATCTAGTTGGAATTTGGACTAGCTGCTGGTAGCCATGGAGATTTGTTAGATTACTTGGTGGTTCTGATATACAGGTGAACCAATCTAGGTTGAAGTCCCCCAGAATAAGGGTTTCTTGTGAATATGTGGAAGAACACCAGGATAAGAAGTCTTCAAGGCTAGCAGGTGTATTACCAGGTGGAATATAGATCACAATTGTGTTGATGACCTTTTTAGGGTGAAGTTGAAGTTGTGAGATAAGTATGTCCCAATTATTGGGGAAGGGGTAGGAGTTTGGTAATTGACGGACAGTTAAGTTGGACTTGTACAGTAAGGCAGTTCCACCCCCTTTACAAAGTGGTCTGTCTTGTCTAATGATATTGTAGCCGGTAGGAAGAACTTCTGAGTTAGCTATGTTTTTATTTAGCCTAGTTTCTGTTAAAGCAAGTATATCTGGGGAGTAGTGTGCTATTGTGGCCTGGAGTTCAGGTATTTTATTTTTGATACTTCTAATATTAATATTTAGCATTAAAAGATGGTTGGTTTTGCTGCTGTTGTTGATTTGCCCAGGGATGAAGGAAGTGGGGGTGTTATGTTTTGACATTTGTGTTGGCGCAGTTTGTGTTGGACAGGATAGATTTGGGCCTGGGTTGGGGTGGATATCCCCACTTATGGTGAGCCTGCTGTTAAAATGGCGATACAGATGTTGGAGTTTGGTGAGGAGTGTGAGAAAATATTGTGTTTTTTGGAGTAGGAATGAGAGCATATGTGTTTAGTTCTGAATTGGTCCATTATGTAGTTCTTGAACAATTGTGGGCAGATATTATTATAATGTGTGGTGTCTGTATATGAGAGTGTATAATGTAGTGTTGTGCCACTAAGTTTAGGGATATTGCTAGAGTGATAACTTGTGGTGTTGTAAAGAATTATAAGAAGACAGGCTAGACTTAGTTGCGTGATAGTCATGGTTATAAAGTTTAAGTTGGTTCTAGGTGGGGAATCTGAATAGGAATTATAGGGTTGCACTATATGTGGATGGGGAAGTAGTGTGGGTGATGTAAAAAATGCCTAGGGGGCAGGGCAGGGGAGCGGAGAGAGCCCGAGCATTAGCGAGGGCGAACGGAGTGGGGCAGAGCCCACCAAGACAAGAGAAAAAAGTAAGTAATTACTTTACAAATCTGAACACTTTAAACAAATTCTTGAGATCTAATGGCTTACTAGCAAGCAGAATGTAATTGCTGAAGAGCACTTGTGTCCTAGTGGGAGACTAGAAATTTAAAGATGGCTCCATGCTCAGCAGGAGTCTAATATAGACTTAGTATTGGGGGAGGGAGATAGCACAAGGGTTGTAAACCAGGTGGAATGCAAAAAAAACAGAGAGGCAATCAGTGGAAATCAGTGAAGGCCTCAGAGGGGGTAAGTAATAATTCAAACTACCTGTAAAGTGAAGGAGAGAAGAGACAGTAAATTTTATTAAGGTTGGGAGTGTGTCTTCACGTTGACTTGCTGATTAGTAACCAGTTTGTGCACAGATTAGAGTAGGGAGATACATTAGCAATGAAGGGGAATGTATAGAGATGCAAATAAACAGTTGGGCCTCCAAGTGATACAAACTACAGCAGAAAGCACTGAGAGGGCTGCTTGATGGTTAATTTAGTCACAGGGATCTGAATTAAATGTATACTGTCTATTGGACAGTTAGGATTACTGCACTAGCTGGGGAGGGGTACATAAGGCTACAATAGTCAGTTTTATTAGCACGCTGAGAACTACTAAGAAATACTGCTAATGTTATAGCTTCACTCTCATAAAACATACAAGTAGAATGCCTGGGTGGACTGACCCTGATCTTGAGGCTCAAAATGTATATCCTTGTTTAGTTTTGCAGTACTGATTCCTACTTATACTGTAAGGGTGGAGTGGTAGCCGCAGACTGCAGATTTGCTTGAGTGTGCTCAGCAAGCAGAATGTAATTGCTGAAGAGCACTTGTGTCCTGGTGGGAAACTAGAAAATTGAATGTTTTGTGCATCTCTTTGTATATAAGTATTGGCTACACATTTTATTAACATACTATTTTCCTGCTTCTTTATTAATATGCTTGGTCCTGTTAGGTAATGTTCAGATCAAAATCTACTAATTATGATGAGAAGCCGAAGAGTAACACGACACAAAGATGTACAGAAATGGACCATAACCTAATCTCTTAGTATGTCTGTTATGTGTATTGCTGTCTCCAAATGTTCCCCTCTCTACACCCTTCTTCTTTCAGCTGCTCCCTTTAGTGGTTGCCACAACAGATCATCTGTTCCCATTTCTTCCTGTCCTTTGCATCTTGCTCTTGCACCCCAACTACCCGCATGTCCTCTCTCACCACATCTGTAAACTTTAACATAGGCCTTCCTGTCTTCATCTTACCTGGCAGCTCCATCCTGAATATCCTTCTCCCAATATACCCAGCATCACTCCTCAGCACATGTCCAAACCAATACAATCTCACCTCTCTAGCTTTACCTCCAAACTGTCCAACCTGCGCTGACCCTCTAATATACTGAATCCTAATCCTGTCCATCCTCGCCACACCCAATACAAATCATAACGTCTTTATCTCTGCTACCTCCAGCTCTGACTCCTGTCTTTTCTTCAGTACCACCATCTCCAACCCAAATAACATATCCTCTTATAGAGCTTCCCTTTCACTCTTACTCGTACCCGTCTGTCACAAATCACTCCTGACACTCTTCTCCATCCATTCCCCCCTGCCTGCTCTTTCTTCTTCACCTCTCTCCCACATTCACCATTACTCTGAACTGTTGCTCCTAAGTATTTAAACTCATCCACCTTCGCCAACTCTACTCCCTGTATCCTCACCATTTCTCTGTCTTCTCTCTCATTCACAGACATATATTCTGTCTTAGTCCTACTGACCTCCATTCCTCTCCTCTCTAGAGCATATCTCCACCTCTCCAGGGTCTCCTCAACCTGTCTTCTACTCTCACTACAGATCACAATATCATCATAGTCCACGGGGACGCCTGTCTGATCTTGTCTGTCAACCTGTCCATCACAATTTCAAATAAGAGCTGATCCTTGATGTAATCCCTCCTCCACCTTGAACACATCTGACACTCCTACCACAGACCTCACCACTGTCACACTGCCCTCATACATTTCCTGTACCATTCTTACATACTTCTCAGCCACTCCCAACTTCCTCATGCAATAGCAAAACTCCTTTCTAGGCACCCTGTCATATGCTTTCTCTAAGTCCACAAAGACACAATGCAACTCCTTCTGACCTTTTCAATACTTCTCCTTCAACACTCTCAGAGCCAATATCAGATTGGTAGTGCTCTTTCCCGGCATGAAAATATACTGCTACTCACTTATCATCACCTCCCTTCTTAACCTAGCTTCTACTACTCTTTCCCCTAACTTCATGCCATGGCTGATCAGTTTTATCCCTCTGTAGTTACTACAGCTCTTCACTTCATCCTTATACTTAAAAATTGGTACCAATACACTTCTCCACTCCTCAGGCATCACATGGTTAAAAACCCCACTGCCATCTCTCTTAAACACCTCCATGCTTCCACAGGCTTGTCATCTGGAGCAACAGCCTTTCCATTCTTCATCCTCGTTATAGCTGTCCTTACTTCCTCCTTGCTAATCAGTTGCACTTCCTGATTCACTATCCCTACATCATCCAACCTTTTCTCTCTCATTTTCTTCATTCATCAGCCCCTCAAAGTACTCTTTCCATCTGCACAACACACTCTCCTCACTTGTGAGTACATTTCCCAAATTATCCTTTATCACCCTTACCTGCTGCATATCTTTCCCAGCTGGATCCCTCTGTCTAGCCAATTGGTGCATGTCCTTTTCTCCTTCCTTACTGTCCAACCCTTTATACAACTTGCCATATGCCTTATTTTTAGGTTTAGCCACCTCCCTCTTCTCCTTGTACTCATGTCTACATTCTCCATCTCTCTGACAATCCCAACTCTTCTTCACCAACCTCTTCCTCTGTATACTCTCCTGTACTATCTGATTCCACCATCAGGTCTCCTTGTCTCTTCCTCTGTCCAGATGTCAAACCAAGCACCTTTCTAGCTTTCTCCCTTACCACCTCTGCTGTGGCTGCCCAGCCATCTGTTAACTCCTTACTGCCACCTAGTGCTTGTCTTAACTCTTCCGTGAACTCTACCTTACAGCCTTCCTTTTTCAGCTTACACCATTTGATCCTTGGCACTGCCATCACTAACCTTCTCTTCTTCTTGATCACCAGCATCATCCTACAGACCACCATCCTATGCTGCCTAACTATGCTTTTCCCTGTCACCACTTTACAGTCACCAATCTCCTTTAGACTGGCCCTCCTGCATAGGGTATAATCCACCTGTGTGCACCTTCCTCCACTCTTGATTGTCATGCTAAGCCCCTCCCTTTAAATAAAATATACCCTAAGATGGGTATGGATCTCCTACCTTAGACAGTGAGTCCTTAAAAATCCATACCCTTCTGTGTCATCAAATAAAACTTCTTGACTCAATACTGTTTCCATAAGCCATGTTTCCACCAGCAATAACAAACTTGATTTTTCATGTGTTTCATAAAACACCTATATCTCACATATAAAGAGTGAAGAACTGCAACTGTCATGACAAGTATGTAAATTATGACACATGAAACATGATGATAACACGTCTGTTCAGCATTCCATCAGATTTAGACATGATTATTATGTGTATACTGCTTATTTGCATGAAAGAAATTATGACTGAAGGTTCAGTGGCCACGAGATGTTGAATTCTGGTTGGCTGAATCCCATGTTGTCGTACCTTCAAGTGTGCAAGTTCCTGGTCAGCAAATGCACTGTGCATTAGCACATATGTAATCAATGTGATTAGCAGACATTGCAGTACAGTGCAGATCAGGAACTTTACCCTTTTCCCCACTGTAGTGCAATCTCAGAGTTGGAATATATAATTTGCAGGGGGTGCGGGGGATGCAGCCCCCACTGGGAGGTGTAGGAGTGCTTGCCCTCCTGCAAAAATGTAAAGTTTAGTGTTGTGCTGTACGTTAGTACTGCTGACAAACAGAACTCTAGTTCCTGTTTTGACAGGTGCAGGGGAACTGGTATGTTGAATAATGCCAAATCAAATAAGTGGCATGTGATTTGACATAGTGCCTTGTTCAGTGTTCCATGTTCCATGTTGTTTTTCATTGTCTTAAATGTTTTTTGTTTTGTTGGTCGCAATTTTGATAGCAAACCATATATATATATATATATATATATATATATAGATATATATAGATATATATATATATATATATGTATATATAGATATATACATATAGATACACATACAGTATACATATACATATACATATTATATTATACTTGCACGTGTATAAGTATAATAACATCAAAAATATATCTTATTATTGTTAATAATAATAATCAATTCTAGACCATATTTTGTGTGGTAGGGAGAACATATTAAATTCTCTGCCCTCAAAATATAGGTTTCTGACAGCATCAAATAGATCACACAGTATTTAAATGTTCAAAAATACAAGTTTATTCTCGTTGGGTAGGTTATTAGTGCTCTTTTTATCTTGAACAAATCTTATCATTTTTAATCAGTGTGATTTCAGTGTCTTTACATTTTTGCCCCCTTTTGTTACATTAAACTGCAGCTCAGTTAAAATAGCTGATACAGTGCAATTGTTAGTCACCTGGTTGTGTAGCAAACGGATACTCCATTTTGTCAGTCTGAGTGTTCTCCTTTGTTAGTTCATTAGATAACATTTCAGTCTAGCTAATAAAAAGTGTTTTGACTGTGACTTTCCATTCTTTTTCCTACATTTACAACTTAATCTTACCTTACAGTACTGTTTTGGTTGGTGTTCTAGTGTGCAACCTTGCTGAAAGCAGTAGTGGCTAGTCATTGGCAGGAAATATTTTGCTAATGTTTCTAAGGAGTAGACATTAGTGGCTGAAGACTTAACTATTTTATTATTGGTTCTTTTGTTTTTCCTCTCAGTTTAACAGTACTGCTAGCCATTTACTTGTGTCTTTCTCAAGACTTCCACGAAAATAAGAAAATGAGTGGAAGTACATGTGCTGAGAGAAAGGGTTTTTTTTCTGGCATTTTTTTAAAGCTTCAAGTCCACAAAATATCACTAAAGTATTATTGCAGTTATAGGAATTTTGTGGTTTCAGTATTTTTTTGTTTGCTTAATGATACAGTATAATGTTTTACAGTTTGTTTAGTTAAATGTGCTTCGTGTCTTGAAAAGTCACCTGGCTGTTTAAGCATTTAATTGTACCCCCTTTTAGTTAATCTCAGTATTTTTCCCTATGATTTTACACTTTTACCACTTTTTTGCATTAAACTGTAGCTCAGTTAAAATAGCTGATATCATGAATTTCTTAATATTCTGTTGTTTCTGTAGCTAATAGAGCTTCCATTTTGTTAGTTCATTAGATAACATCTCCAGCTAACTAACAAAAGTTTTTTTTTCCTGTGACTTTCCACTCTTTTTCCTACTTGAAAACTTAATTTTATATTAAAGTACAGTTTCTGGTTGGTTTTCCTAATCTGGGTACAAACTTAATGAGAGCAGTAGTAGTTATTTAGTGGAAAGGAATAATTTGTTTCTGTTTCTGCAGGGTAGATATTATTGGCTGAAGTTCTAACAACATAGTTTCATAGATTCATTGTTGACTATTAGGTTATTGATTTCTGAAGTCATATAAAGCTTAGGCTTACATTTCCATTGTAGTTTTTAGCCCTTACACCTTTTCTTATGAATAGCCCAGAGGCAGGCTTAACCAGGATTTTTCGAGTCATTTGCTTCTTACCCCTATCAATGAAGGACATCACTGCTAAGCTGGGGATGCATTTACAGTTTTTCAGGTATTAATCCAGATTAAGTTTGAGTAGCATAGGAGAAATACTTTGCTTTATTTGGAGTGGAAGCCATATTTAACCATGCACTGTAGACATGCATAACTAACATGCACACATTTTTACAGAGGTAATATACAATTATACTTGCATACATGAATTTTCTTGGAAAGAAAAAATAAAATGTAGCAGATATGGTAATTGCTTGAGAGGTGCATTTTAATGCTAGAGAGAGATTGTGTGATTGGTCTGAATCGTCTGAGTAAAATACAGAGCTAAACAATTTTAAGAAGTGGTAGTAGGAAAAGAGAAATATATGTGGTAGAGGAAGTGTTGTGGAGGTGAACAGTGAAGAGAACAATGAGAGAAGCAATAGGAAGTTCAAAAGAAGAGAGCTGAAAGATTGAACAAACAAGGAATAAGTGATTAGGAAGAGTAAGGTGGGTGCTATGAGATAAGGAAAGGTAGGTGAGCGTTAGTAGAGGTGCTGAATGTAATGGAGATAAAGGTGGGCTAAAGGAGGCTGGAAGGAAAGAGTGGGAAGAGAGATAGCTGAAAGGGAGACAAAGATGGATGAGAGAAGGTAGAGGAGAGAAGTGAAAAAGATGAAGTTGAGTGAAGTAAGTAAGAGGATTCGGGTCAACTTGGTTTGGAACAGGGACAGTTACATGACTTGAGTGTGAATTCTTTTAATTTAATCTTAAAATTCTTGAGGTTTGAGGAAGTTCTGATATCTAAGGGTAGATCATTCCATAGTTTGGTCACTAAGTAGGAATATAAGAATTGTCCGGCATTTTTATTTGGTTTATATAGAGTTAGAAGCTGCTTGTGTTCAGAGCAGAGAGACAAGCTAGGTGTGTAGATTTGGAGTATTGAGTTTAAGGCAGGACAAATTTCAGGTTTATAGATACATTTATGGGTGATTGTTACTTGGAGGTAATTCAGATGTTGGTGAAGTTCAAGCTAGTTAAGGGACCTAAGAGCAGCACAGTGATGTTTCTGGTATGAGGCACCTGTTGTGAATTTGGCAACTTTATTGGAGCAGGATTCAAGCTTATTTTTTAGTGTGATTTGAAAGTTGGTTAATATGGGAGCACTATAAAGTAAGGAGGGTAGTAGGTAGGTTGAGGCTAATTTTGTTTTAGTGGATTAATCCATAAAATTTTTGTGTCTAGAAAGCATTCCTAGTTTTTGGTGTGCTTTTTTGATAGTGTTATGTATATGAAGGCCAAAGGTGAGTCTGTTATCTATTGTTACCCCTAACAATTTAGGGTATGGAACCACTTTAACTCACTATCATTTAGAGAATATATATTGAAGTCTGTTGAAAATGCCTTTAGTGTAAAAAGGAGGAGTTTGGTTTTGTTAGGGTTGAGTAAAAGTTGTGCATTATTGAGCCAGGTTTCAATGGAGAAGGCAGTTTTGGGTTATTTGTTTAAGGTGTACAGTGTCTTTGGATGAGGGAATGAGAGTTGAGTCATCAGCATACTTGATTAGGGAGCTTTGACAGGAGGTTGTAAGGAGGATGTTTATGAAGATATTGAAGAGGAGAGATCCAAGGATGGTGCCTTGTGGAAATCCCATTTTATTGGTTAGATATTGTGAGAGACAGTCTTGCCATTTTACACATTGTTGTCTTTCAGATAGGTAGCTTGAAAACTACTGATAGGAGGCTTGAGAAAGGCCTAGTGAAGAAAGTTGCTGTAAGAGTTTGAGGTGTGAGACAGCACTGAAAGTTTTTGATAGATCAAGAAATAATGGTGAGGTTAGTTGGCCAGAATCTTTTGCTTTATTAATTATATCCATGAAGGCTACTAGGGTAGTTGCTGTATGTGCTGGTCTGAAGCCATGTTGGGTAGGTATAAAAAGTTTGTTATAAGTAAGGTGGTCAAGGAGTTGTTTATATATGCATTTTTCTAAGATTTTGGAAAGGGGAGACAAGATGGAGATGGAGCAGTAGTTAGACAGTTCATTACATTTTCCACTTTTATGTAAATGATTTTTTCCAGATGGTGGAGACATGGGATTCTGTGATGGATCTGTTGATGAGAACACTGACAGGGTGAGCAATAATACTGGTTGCAATTTTGAAGTATTTTGGAAGGAAGTTGTCAGTGGAGGGAAAGCAGGGTTTAATTGTGTGGAGAAGGTGGTATATATAGTTAGTGGTACAGGTTACAGTGAAAGGCATGAAGGTTGAGATGTTATAGTTGTAATGTTTTGAGAAGAGAAGGGGGATTAAAAGCAGAATGTTTGGTAGATGTTTTAGAGTGAAGTGATTTCAGATTGAGATTAGTTGTAGAATTGGGTCTGAGGAGCTTGGTGGGATCATTGACCAAACTAGCTATACTTTCTATAAAGTAAGTATTAAACATTTCTGCTATTTGTGTTGGAGGTTTGTCTGTGTTTAGAGCAGGATTTTTTTTGGAGCCTTGCGTAATTAGTGATGAGATGGTGTTCCAAAAATTTTGGGGGTTGTTTTTGTGGTCAGATAGTTGTTTTGTAAAATACGGTTGTTTGTCTATAGGTATAAAATTATTTGCTTTATTGCATAGTTGTCTGTAGTTTTGATAATTAAAGCCAGTTTTATTCTTCTGCCATTCCTTCCAAGCAATTTACTAGTAATTTTTGGTGGACTTAATTAGCCAGGGTGCATGATTGATTTTTGTTCTTTTTGTTTGAAGTGGTGCTAGGCTGTTAAGGGTATCTAGAAATAGTTTGTTGAAGTAGTTGACGGCATTATCTAGGATTAGTGTTTTTAGCATGGACCAGTTTAAGGATTTTAATATGTTAATAAATAGTTTTTGGCTAAGGTTGGTTAGATTGTGGGATGTTTTATAGTTATGGGATTTGGTGATTGGTTGGTATTCCTGCAGGTATATACAGGTAGATTGTCACTTAAAGAGTCTGGGAGAGTACCGCAGTTTGAAAATTTATTGGAATCAGTGACTAAAATTGAGTCTAGAATAGAACCTTGGTTGTTACTTTTATGAATTCTACTGGGGGATTGTAATAACTTGTGTGAGTTCATAAAGATGTAAACTGTTAGCTGGGAACTCAGAAATTAAGTTTTGCCAATTAATATTGTCATTGCCCATGACAATAGTTTCACTGGTTATATTTTGAAACATCCAGGATAGAATGTCTTCTAGTATAGGAATGCTGTGACCAGGAGATATATGGAACTGTAATGCAGAGTTGTTTAATTTTATTGAGTTTCAAGAAGGTTATGAGGATTTCAATATTATTGAATTTGTGGATGGCCTTGGAATGGGGTACAATTGTATAAGAGATGCTCTGTCAGATCTTATTATGTTGTAGCCTGGGGAAGCAGCTCATTATTTTGAATAGATGGCTTCAGCCATGTTTCTGTGATTGCAAGTATATCAGGGGGGTATGCTGAGATAACCAGACATGGAAGTCTGTTATTTTGTGACACATGCTATGTACGTTTAATATAACTAGAGATAGTGAGTTAGAAGAAGGTGTATTATAATGAAGGAAAGTAGAAGTAGGTCTTGGATTTGGGTGGATGGGTCCACATTGGAATAAATCAGATATCTAGGAGAAATAGTGGGAGATACATGGTGGTATGGCTTTAAAATTTGGTTTTGTAAGGAGGTATGGTTTAGAATTATGGGATGACTGTAAAATGTTATATTTTGTAAGGTGGAGGATGATTGCCTTCACTAGGCTGGCTGAGATGTTGGAGTAGCTATTTTGAATGTTTTTCAAAGCTTGTATTGGATGTTATACACTTATTGAAGATTGTGATATCTTGCATAGTAACTGAGGTACTATCTATTAGGAGTAAGGGAGAGAAGGTGGATAAGGTGGATTATGGCTGGATAGGGATGTGCCATTTTAAGAGAGTTTAGTAAAATCGAGAGAAACATGGCGATGATAGGTGTGGAGCAAGTATGGGAGGGAGATGAAAAGATTAGGAAGGGATACAGAGTCAGTAAAAAGTAATCTGACTGGCTTACTTGTGGTGTGGGAGGAGTGTGACATAATATGGAAATATATGTGTCTGGTTGATGAGGTAGAGGGATGGAATAAGGGTTAGTATAAATGTAGTTGAAGTGGGAGTGGGTGGGGATTGGGGGTAGGGTAGGGGAGCAGAGTAAGCCCAAGTGAAGCAAGGGTGAACTGAGCAGGCTGGACCTGGTGTCTCAGCAGACCATGAATACAGAAACAATCAGTAAGTTAAAGCTATTTAGGAAGCTATTATAGGGAAGTCTTTGGACACTAAAAGTATGTTTAAAAGGATTGTTATTTGAAGAAAAGCTACTGACAAGATAATATACAGGGAGGTAGAACAGCATATAAGGCAAACTGGAGTTTAAAGGAGAAACAAAGAATGTCATCTAGATATTTAGACTCTTTATAGCTATCACTATTAATGTCTTGACATACTCTGTGCAATAACTCACAGAAAAATTCTTGAAGATAAACCACAAATTTACAGGTTATTAAATGCATAGGAGCTGTATAAAATATAATGCCATGAATGAAAAGTGCGCCTGCTGATAAATTAAGACCTGTTATCATAATATTGATTAAGTACTACAATAAATGATTGAAGAAAACACATAGGAGCTTATAGAAAATATTGTAATGTATGAGAAGGTATGGCTGCAGATAGGTTTTTATCCCTTGATATTTCATAATATTAACTAAGTGCTACAGCAAGTTTTGTAAAATTGAACTTAACTGCATTTAATGTAACCACTTTGAATGTAACAGCAAATTACAGAAATTCTCAGGCAGTAGCCGCTTATCACTCTAGACTAATCGCAAAACATAGAGTGAGATTGCATGAGCTAAGCCAACAGCCACAGACAAGCAAAGGTATAAACTACCTGGAACAGTGTTGAAAGCCAATTCAATTAACAATAAAAAACAAAAAACTTTATTCAGAAACTTAAGAACAGCACTTGCATATCGCTGGTTCCATACAATGATTCCTGTTCCAAAAACTACTAGTAAAACATGGCACAGCCTGCTAGGGGAGAGTTTTAATTGGCACATAGCATAAAAGATGGCACAGCTTGCCAGGGGAGAGTTATAATTTGTGCACAGCATTCTGGAAGCCAGGATCATGAACGTAGCTCAGAGGCACCAAAATCCAATATACTTCTAAGTAAAACACAGTCTTTAATTGGACCTGATCTCTCAACAGACCACAAATATAGAAACAATCAGAAAGTTAAAGCTGTCTGGGCAGCTATTATAGTCAAGTCTTTAGACATCAAAACTATGCTTAGAAGGGATTGTTATTAGAAGAAGAGCTACTGACAAGATGATATACAGGGAGGTAGAACAACATATACATAAGGCAAAAGGGAGTTTAAAGGAGAGCTGAAGAATGTATGAATAGGAAAGCAAAATTAACACTGAAGACCAAACTGTATTCTAAGTACTGGAATGTGTTAAATATTTCATAAATAAGGTATTGGGCAAGGCACCAATTTGATAAATTGGGGGAGACTAGTACAGCCACCAGGTATTAAAAAGGGGTAACTTATGTAAAAACCTGAGTGTATGACCACCAGCTGAGAAGAAACACAGCCAAAATTAAATAAAAGTAGAGAAATTGTAAGCAAAGTCAAATTAAAAGAGGAGGGGGAAACAAGTACAGCCCCAATGATGTGTGAGATGGCCATTTAGTATAGTGGTGTATAACGGCTAAATAGAGCACATACATCAGATTAGCAGGGTAGTAGATGGGTCTAAAAAGTTTTCCACTGTGGTAGTGGAGCATGAAGACACTGTGGACTTCAGGCATGAGGCTTTGTAGGGTATTAGCTTTGGCAGGCTTAGAACCTCAGAATCAAATTAACAGGGTAGCAGCTGGGTCAAAAAATGTTCTTATGTTGTAATGGAGAAGAAAGCCATTGTGAACGACAGGCATAAGGCTTTGTAGGGTATTAGCTAAGGCAGGCTTAGGACCTAGGACTGGAACAGTGCTGAATACCAATTCAGTTAACACAAAAAAACAAAAAAACTGTATTTGTAAAGTTAAGAATGAGACTCGCACTTCACCGGTTCCATACAATGATTCCTATCCCAAAATCTACTTCTCTTATAACTATCACATACACAACATAACCCTGAAATCCTTTTGTTAAGGGTCTTGGAACCTATGCTGACAATGAACTGTCCTTTGAATGCCAACTGTAGAGTATTTTAAGGAAGTCCCTTTTCATTTTACAGCTCATTTCTAAGGGTATGGCATCCAGATCCAAGGATGTAATCATTCCACTGTACTTGGCTCTCATCAGGTCAGTCACTGACTATAATTCTCCTTTCAGTATGTATCTGTCCAAACACTTCTTACAACGTAAATGACAGCAGTACTTTCTCATTAAAAAAAAAAAAAAAAAAAGGTCCTAACCATAAAAACTATGCAAGCCATCCCATGCAAACCATCCCAAAGCATTACCCCTCTTGTCTGTATCTTAAAGGCTTCTAAGAGGTGACCTCAACATTGTGTATAGACCTTCAACAGACCCTTGCTTGACAAACCTGTTGCATATTCAGGTCTAATGGTAGGTTTAAAACCCTATCAAGGGATTCCATCTATTTTACAACATAAAGGGGTCTTGTTGAAGGGATAGGAATATATCACAGAGGCTTCTGCTTCTATGGAACTGTCTTCCACTCCATGTAAGTATTTATTTTACTCTACTCAAATGCAGTCTAGACAAATGGATAGGGAACTACAAATCCACCAGTGGATTAGCACCCATTTCTTTCATGGGTGGTGGCAAAGTAATGTTCCGGTATGTGCCTTTTCTGCCTGCCTCTAGGTTAGTCATACACAAAAGGGGTAAACACTACCATAGGAATGTATGGCTAGACATCTTAAGTTCTGCATTGATCAATAGTCTAGTGAGTACATATGAAGCTAAAACTTATGAATACTGAGCACCCAGGTTTGATTTTCTGCCACCTGATTTCACTAAAAAAGAAGTCACCCAGCTCAGTTGTATGAGAGTTTTATGCCCTCAACTGATGAAACCTATATTATTGGCAGCTGGTAACAAAACCCTTGTTGTCACTCATACCATTCAGTCATTTCTCCCTGATATATTAACTTTTTGACAGAAGGAAGCCTGCAATAATGAGTGTTAAGAAACTTGCCAAAAAATAAAAAGTACTGGGCTTCCTCAACAGATTGTTAAACTTTAGGCTTTTGCCAGTGATGAGTTAAAGAATAGCAAATAGCCATAGCCATTTCTTATATGTATATATTTTTCTCTATTGTATTCCTGAAGTGCAACCTTCACCACACTGACAGTAGTGATAAGGTTAGCAGGTGGGGTGGTTTCCTCTGAGAAGCCTGAGTATCTTCAGAATATGCATATACAATTGTGTCAAATTTCTTCGACACTGGCACTAGCCAGGTATACAAGGGAGGCAATACATAGGAAGAACAATCAGACAATGTCCCCTAATGTAGAAGATTGCCGCTATTGCGATAGAAAAGAGTAATAAAGGGGCTCTTAGAGGGAAGAGTCCTTCTTTAGGTAGCTGATCTTCTCTTTGGATTCTACCAAAGATGGAAGTTACAAGACCTAGACATCTTTGGGGGGGGGGGTCCACAGCTATCTTCTTCATTGTTGGCATGGGCCTGCTAATGATGGCATATATGCATGTATTTCTCAGAAGGTGGTGAGTATATGCCAGCATTACCTCATCCCGTAGTGTGCATGCACATTAGTAACCTTCATTGTGATATATGAATGCAGAATTTACAGAATGCTGACTAAGCTCACACACACCTTGACTAAAACCTCAAATGCTCAGCACATTCTGCCCCCGCAGAAATCTGCTTGTTGCATTAACTACTCACAGGCTGTGTAAGTACACTGCTTAATGCAGATACTAATTTTGTGAAAAGAGGACATACTTCAGTTGACAATCAGTGCTGCACTCTAGGGTCTATATTAGATCAGCGAATGCTTAAAAAATCGAACGCTGATTGATCGACCTTATGTAAGCGAAAGCTTACAATCTTGAACTGTCAGATCAGCGATTTTTTTCCTTGGGAAATAAATCGCTGATCCAAAACACATACACACAACACAAGCACACCAAACAAACAGAACTCCACACACATACGCCTAAAATCTGACACCTAACCCTACACTAAACTATGCACACACCACTAACTATCCACGTACCTTAACGCAAACCCTAACCCTAAGGTCCGTCACTATCACACACTCACCTCACCCACTCCCTAACCCTAACTCACCTAATCCGCCCTAACACTCACGTCCATACAATCGCACACATACCTAACCAGCCCTAACCCAAACTCACCTAACCCATCCTAACACTCACATCCACACAATCACACACTTACCTGAATCCGACCTGTAACTTTCCACCACAGCACTGAAAATACCGAAGCAACAGAAACGGACAACCAAATTCTTTCCCTAGGAAAAAATTTGAGTTTCTGTTGCTTCGATATTTTTAACTTTCGCTAAAATAAGGTAGATCAATCAGCATTCACTTGTTTAAGCGTTCGCTGATCTAATATAGACCCTGCACTCTAACACTAGGCAATGCACTCCCTGCAGCATTCATGAGGGGTACTGACAACACTGAAGGACACGACAATAGCAGGAGTTCCAGAGTGCCTGATGCCATGGCAATGGAGCCATTGCCACACATGCACAGTATATAGGTGGTGAAGGCAGTTATAATCTTGTTGTTTGTTACTTAAGGTGGCTCACTTTTGCATATGTTGTCATTTTGTGCACATCTATGTTTATGTTAAGTGTATTGTAGATAGAATGATAACATGTAGAAATGTTTCATGCTACAAGCAGATGAGGGTGGCCTAATGGTTAAGGTGTTTGCCTTACAAACACAAGGTGCAGGGCTTGAGTCTCACAAGTGATAATTGGCGAGGCTTAAAATGGCTCGCAAGGGCAGTTAGCTTAGTACTAACCTATCTGACATACAACATAAGAAGTGATCACACTATTCCGAATATTTTATAGCCTTCTGATTTTATGAGGGTGCATCATTTTCTGCTCTGTTTTGGGAGAAGCCACATCAGGTAAACAGTGTCTCACATACCATGTGCATTTATTTATTTGACATTTGTTGACCAGGAAAGACCGACTGAGCAAGAGCCCTTTTTCAGTGGAGGCCTGGGGTGAAAAGCTCCACATCATCATACAGTTAAAATACAGTAGATTAACTATTTCAAACAACATATCTAAAGACATAATATATTTAAAGTACTGTACATGAAATTTTTAGAGAACATATCTTACATAAAAATAATTAACAACATCAGTGAGTGAAACAAACAGAGTGGAAAACAATATGTAACAGAAAATTTGACTAAGTAGAGCTGTTACTGAGAAGAGGTTAGTCTAGTTCTATGATACAATACAATACTAAAATACAAGTCTATAAGGAGTTAATAAAGGGGTGTGTCCTTACTGGGGGCTAAACTGGAGCTGTTATGGAATGTTGTAAGGACAGAGATTGAGTGACAGCAAGGGGTAGTTGTATGGAGGACGTTTATAGAGGGTTTTTACAGTGACATGTCCAGGTGCTGTATAAGTGTTCCTTGAGGGTTTTTTTTTTTGAAATCTGGAGATTTACTCATTTCTCTAATGGCTAGGGGAAGCTAGTTCCAGGATAGGGCTGGAAAGTAGCTGTATAAGTTTTGGCCAATAAGTATTTTGGCCTTATAAATATCTAAGCGGTTTTGGTCAGCAGTCATAAGGTATCTGGCTGCAGTATATCGAGAGATGATGCAAGAAATGTCAGGGCAGAAGGAGGGTATGACAAGTACTTGTGAAAATAGAAGTTGTTTAGGAAACTCTATCCAATTTAAAATATTGAGGGCTTGACAGTGATGAGAGTTTGAGGGTAGATTAGTTGCAAACCTGGTGATTTTGTTGTAGGTGGTTTCCAACTTGGTGAGTTGAGAGGACTGGATATTAATTAAGATTTGGGACTCATAGAGGAGGCTTGGGAGAAGGTAGGCATGAGCAAGTGTGATAGTCCAAGTTTTTGGTGATTTTTTTAATGCACCTGTGGACATGTAGGTCAAATTTAAGTTGGTCACTATGATGACCCCAAGCAGTTTGGTGTGTCTTTCTACATTGATAATAGTGTTGTTCAGAGAAGTTCTAGTGAAGGTGGGTTTAGAGAGGGTGAGAGATTTTGGTAAGAATAGAAGTAGTTTGGTCTTTTGGGGATTTAGTATAAGTTGGTTGCTGGAGAGCCAGTTTTCTATAGAGTTAAATGAGTTTGAGTAATGGTGTGTAGGTCAGAGAGAGTATTAGAGATGGAGATGACAGTGGAGTCATCAGCATACTGAATGAGACAATAGTGAGGACAGGAAGTGTGGAGGTCATTAGTGAAGATGTTAAAAAGTAATGGACCAAGGAGTGACCCATGAAGAACTCCCATAGTGATGGAGGGGAAAGAAGAATGTACAGAGAGCCATTTGATGGACTGCAGTCTTTTGGAGAGGTAGCTGGAGAACCAGGAGATAGTATAAGGATAAAGGTTAATGTCACTCGTCTGGTCAGGATAAAACAAACATTTGTGGGTTCTGTTCAAGTAGCTTTATTATGTTCAAACACATCAGGATTGAGGCTTATTAACTTTAACTTATAAACAAACTTGCTATCACACACATACATGTTCACACACTGGCTGCACTCACAAAATGGCATTGAAGCTAGCACATGCTTGCTGTTTATATACATGTGCTGTCCTTGCAAATGCTTCTTAAAGGTACAACACATATACTATTCTACATCCTCCCTCTTTGAGAAATGAGTCATGCATTATTGATGACATTAATTGACATGCAATTGATACAAAGTAATTCTTTGACATGCATTTATGCAGAACTAAATGCATGTAGACAGTTATGTACAGGTTGCTGTGTATTTCACACTAGGTCTGGAAATACAACCAAATCATGTGACACAGAAATTAGAACTAGGTCTAGCAACTCTGACTGTCTCTGCTGAATGCTCAACTTTGGGGACATCAGGAACATTATCTGAAACAGAGGTAGGAGTTAAGACACGTTGTGGAACAGGAACATTGTCTAGGTTGCTCTGAGATCTAGAGTCTGTATCATAGGTATGATGCTGCAATATCGATTCTGATACAGGAAGAAGATGTCTGCGATTTTTCCTGTACTCCACACCGTCAGATTTCACAAAGTAGGATCTTGGCTCGGCACATACACTTGTTACTTGACCAATCCAGTCAAAACCTTTCACCGTTTTTATCCTTAATGTCTCTCCTTCTTTCAATGGACAAAGAAATCTGCTTAATTTATAGCTGGACTTCTGGAAAGAATGCTTTCTGAATAGTTAGGCTTTGATTGCTCTGTTGTTTTTAGGTTTAGGCCTCAACAAATTGGAACTGATAGGCAATGTTGTTCTGGTTTGCCTAGATAGAAGCCTCTGAGCAGGTGAACCAAGTATATTGTCACGGGGTATATTTCTGAGACTGAGTACATTCAAAAAACATCTGTATTATCATGTTTTGACTTCTCTAGTAATTGTTTTGCACTCTGTACTGCATGTTCAGCTAGTCCATTTGACTGTGGATATTCTGGACTACTAGTAACATGTACTAAG
This sequence comes from Protopterus annectens, assembly GCF_019279795.1. Classification (NCBI taxonomy): domain Eukaryota; kingdom Metazoa; phylum Chordata; order Ceratodontiformes; family Protopteridae; genus Protopterus; species Protopterus annectens. Next base: position 636,456,837 of record NC_056743.1, read on the forward strand.
TCCCATTCTCTTACAAATTTCTGAAACAACTGATTGGTAAATTGGCTACCATTGTCATAGATAAGCTTCTGTAGACTTCATGGACTGAGATATGATGTTTCAACTTGGTGATAACAGCAGTGGACATTAGGTTAGGTAGTAATCAATCTCAAACCAGTTTGAATAAGAGTCTACCAACACTAAGTAATGCTGATTGTTCCACTCGAATATATCAGTGGCTATTATTGACCAAGGTAGTTCAGGAACTTAACTTAGCTGAAGTGGTTCTTTTTGTAAATGCTGTTTAGTACTATTGCATACTAAACAAGAAGAAAGTACTTTATCAATGTCATTTGCTAGAGAAGTTCAACTTACTAGTCGTCCCGTTCTTCTTTTGGTAGATTTGGAACCTTGGTGACTACAATGCAAAATCTGGATATATTCACATTCTAAGAAAGCAGGAGCAACAATTTTAGGACCTTTGAAAATAATGCCATCTTTATACTTCAGGTGGTACACTAGATTGCTTTGATGGCCATCCAACATTAATGAAGTGGTTGAGCTTTTGCAAAACTGGATCAGTCATTGTATGATCTCTCAGCTCATCAGGTCTCGTGGTAGAAAAATTATGCACTTCCATGATGACATCAAAGTCAAAATTCTCTGCATTAAGCTGTTCCTTTGTAGTTCAGAGCAATCTAGATAAGGTATCAGCCAGATAAAGTTGTTTGCCTTTTGTATAGACCATTTTGAAGTTGTAATTTTGCAATCTGAGCATCATTCTTTGTAATCTTGCTGGAGCTGAATGCATAGTTTTCTTTAAAATAATGACTAGAGGCTGATGATCAGTTTCACTCTCAATAGCGTGACAATAAATACAATCATGAAACTTTGAACATGCAAATACTATTGTCAAAAGTTCTTTCTCAATTTGAGCATATTGCATTTAAGTTTGGGTAAGGGTTCTAGATGCATAGGTTACTGGTCTGCCTTCTTGAAGAATAACCAAGCCAAGACCAAATTTTGAAGCATCACAGGAAAGAGTTACTGGTTTATTGACATCATCGTATCTTAATATAGATGGGGTAACAATTCTCTGCTTAAGGTCTTCAAATGCTCTCTGGTGCTGTTCCATCCAAGACCATGTAACAGTTTTGTGCATCAGTTCTCTCAAAGGCACTGTTAATTCACAGAACTCTGGTATAAACGTGCCTAAATAGTTGATCAAAACAAGAAAGCCTTGTAGAGCTTGAACATTATCCAGTGCTGGCATCTCTAGAATGGCTGATTGTTAGGACAGGTCTGGTTGCAAGCCAGTGCTAGTAAATAAATGACCTACATACATAACTTCTGGTAGTCTGAATTTGCATTTCAGGGGATTGAGCTTCAAGTTTACTTTTCTAGAACTATTCTATGGTTTCTGTCATTCTCTGCTTCACCATTTCCTCCAGCCAATAAATCATCTACTATTATGGCACAAAGATAACCTGACAAAAGTTGCTCCATTGCACGTTGTAAGACTTCACTTGCAAAATGGTATCCTGAGGAATCTATATCTTCCAAATGGGGTACTAAATGTAGTCAGTAGTGAAGATTTGTGATCAAGCTTCACTTGCCAAAATGAACTCTTTGCATCCAAGACAGAAAAAACAGTGGCATTCGGTATTAGGGGTGTGACTTCCTTGACTGTATGCATAAGATGATGCAGTCTCTTTAATGCTTTGTTCAAATCTCTTGGGTCAGTGCACTTTCTGAAGTTTTTATTTAATAATGCGCCAAGAGTTTTTTCTGTGTTTTTCAACTGGCTTTTATTATCATGTTCTGATTTTGACTAAGCCTTTTTTGTGAGCGGCAGCCATGAACAACACCCATTCAGCAGGTTTTGTAACTGGACAAATCACACCTTGTTGCACCATTTTATCCAACTGAGCTTTGACTTTATTCTGCATAGCTATCGGAACATTTTCTTGCTGGCCTGACCACTGGACTGACCTTTGGGTCTAACTTCATAGAATATACAACTGGAAGTTTGCCTAACTTGTCATCAAAAACGTCAGCATACTCTGAAAAAATAGCATCATTTAAACTGGAACTGGGACATGTGCTTATATGATCAACTTATTTGCTAAAGGAAAGCAGATTCACACTCAAACAGTCTCTGAGGCCCAATAATGACTGCACAGGTCTTCAGACCATATAAAATAGTAAGCTGTAACAGTTCCTGGCCACATAACATGAAAGCACTACTGAGCCTTTGGTTTGAATTTCTTCACCTCCAAAAGCAGCAAGTTTGGCATAACTGGCCATATTAAGTTGCTCACCAGCTCTCACCTTAGCAAATGTGTCTGCTGATATAACATTACACTTTGAACCAGTGTCTACTTTGAGCTCGGCAGATTTGCCATTGATCTGGACAATACAAAACACTTCATTCTTTGCCAGTAAATCTACTGGATCAATCCTTTTACCAATTACTGATACACCATCTACATCGAAAGTAGGGTTGCAGCTCTCTGTATGAGCAACTCTTTTTTAAGTAGCCCTTTTTTATAACAGTGTTTGCAAAACATTTGAAAATGGTTCAGTTTTTTACACTTGTGGCATTGCTGACCAAATGCTAAACATTTTCTCTTTTAGACTCTTGATTGGCACCACAATTGTGACAGTCAACAAAAAGCTTGATTTGGGTTTTGCTGACTTACCCTTGTACTGCATTGAGTATGTCCTTTTCACTGAACTAGTCTTAGAACTTGCTGGAAAACTATGAGTTTTACCTGCCACACCCACAGGGGTTATAACTGCCATGTGCTTAGGCCTGCTTCTGTTAGCCACATGTTGCATGCTGTCTACATTTGCTCTGGAGCCTGCTGAAACCATGCTCTTATCACTTGCAATCATACTTGTGTGCCTTTCTGTAACTTCATGGATTTGACAAATCTCAATAGCTTTGCTCAGCATTAAATCATTGTCATGAACAAAATTCTTCTGACTGCAGCACTATTAATACCACACACAAGCACATTTTAACTTTGTTTCTCAGGTCAGTAACATAACCTGTGAATGTTTCTCCTGGCTTTTGATCTCTTGTGTAAACAAATACCTCTCTAATGTAACATTTGTCTGGGGGTTGCACATTTCCCTGAATTTGGTTTCAAATACTCAAGATCTTCCCTTGATTTAGCCTGTACAACAATATGAGGGTTTCCCCTTCTCCTTCATATACTGCTGGTGGATACACAAATAAATGCTCTCTTTCAATGGCCTAAACCAGCTAGGTTTAGCAAAATGAATGCCTTGGTGCATGCAGCTTTATCAGAATAAGCTGCTTGTATAAATATATTGTACTCGCTCAAATATTCTCCAATTCTCTGCAATATTCTGATAAAATACAAGTGGACTTGGTCTGCAAAATGCCTCTGCCATATTAACATATACAAGTGAAGGCTTTTGCAAGTATATACAGACACACACACATATACATATGCCAGAAATTTATGCCAGTGCTTGTAATTATGTCCAGTAGCACAACAAGCCTCTGAATAGTTGAATGTTGAGAAATAAGTCTCCTGGGCATAAAATACTTGTGAAATTATTGTACTGTAAGAAATCACCTCTTATTAGGGTAAGAAACATTTCAAAGCAACTGCACCTTGTGAATAAACAGTACACAGCACACTGAAACTCTCCCCAAATGGCTGTATTTTGCTAAATAACTCTGTATAGTGCTAGAAAAACTCTGTAATGGCAGTGTTTTGTGGATAGACATACTAGCACAAGAAACTTTTTGAAATGGCTGTAATTTGACTGCACTTTATGAAATAGTTGCACTTTCCATACAATAAACTCTTTGGAATAAATGCACAGTAATAAACACACACACTGTAAGTACTTTTACACACTTTGACTACTTTGAATAACTCTAGTTATGCCCCGAATAGCTTCAATCAAGGCAAAATAGTAGTTTATGCCAAAACACAGTAATTTGCCAAAAAACTTGCAGTTGCCTTGCTTTATTTATGCTTGGTGTGCCAGTTTTTGCCCTTTATTTTATTTGACTTGGCTGTTTAATCTTTTTTCATGCCCATTATATGTTTCTTGTGCTCATTTCACTCTAAACATGCTCCTTTTACTTTAAGCATGTTTTTTTTTGCAAATCTGAGGTAATTCCAAATCCCTTTTGTGCTTTTCTGATAATCATTTCATCAAATAACTTAATTTCAGACATTTGGTATAATTAATAAAGATTTTGTGCCTCTCATTTGCTTAATAATGCATTCTGTGTCTTTCTCATGCTATGTTTTATCTTTCTGATAAAATAAATAATTCATGGAAGTTTTCATTACCTTTTGCTCGTTTCCGGCCCTTTTTGTACTCAGTTCACTTATTTACCTTCACTGTTAACTCTGCACCTCCTAGCTGTGAAAAGCAATCTCTGGAATCTCGGTTCTGACACCATGTCACTTGTCTATTCAGGATACAATAAACAAACATTTGTGGGTTCTGTTCAAACAGCTTTATTATGTACAAAATGAACAGGATTGAGGCTTAATAACTTATAAAGAAACTAGCTATCACACACATACATGTTAACACTTTGGCTGCACTCTCAAAATAGCATTGAATTGCTATTTATATGCACATGTGGTCTTTGGAAATGTTTCTTAAAGATACAATGCACATACTATTCTACAGTTAAGATTGAAGAGTTTGGAGAAGAGCAAGTGGTGAGAGACAGTATTGAATGCTTTGGAGAGATGTAGAAAAAGATAGGAAATTAGTTTGTTTTGATCTCTGGAGAGGGATATTGAGTGAGTAAAGGAAATGAGGATAGTAGATGTACTGTGGTTGGGGTGGAAGCCATGTTGGGTGGGGATGAGTAGGTTTTCATGGAGTAGGTAGTGCAGCATTTGCCTGTGTACACATTTATCTAGAATTTTAGAGAGGGGAATAGTAAAGCTATAGGCCAGTAGTTTGAAAGGTCTGTGGAATTACCACCTTTGTGAAAAGGTATGGTATAACTTTTTTTCCAAAGTGTGGGAACTGGTGATTCAGATATAGAGAGATTAATGAGGATAGAGATAAGGAGAGCAATAGAGTGTGCAGCTAGTTATGAACAGAAGGAGAGCATGGTTTAAGCTTAAGCAGGAGCCTTTTTATGTGGCTAGTGGGAATTGGTTTTAGAGAGAAGGAGTTGTTTTGGTTAGAGGTGGAGATAGGATGAGTAGGTTTGGAGGTTTCATAGTTTGTATTACTTACTGACAGTGTCAATGAAATAAAAGTTAAGTATAGTGGCTATTTCTAAGGGAGTATTATGAAGAGAGGGGTTAGGAAAAGAGGAGTTGCCTGGTTGTAGGATTTAGTTAATAGTGCTCCAGACTTTTTGGGGTTGTTGAGCTGAGTTGTCTGGGGTTTTGTACAGAGGTTTTTCTTATCAATATCGATTTGTTTAGTAAGGTTTCGGAGTGTTTTGGAAGTTTGTGAGTGGGTGGGGGAATTAGTATTAGTCCAGAGTTCCCAGGCGTTATCTCTTTTGTGCATGAGAGTTCATGTGGACTGGATTAGGAAGGGAGAGCAGAGTGATTTTACTCTTTTGACTCTAAGGGAGGTGATACAGTTTAGAATGTTCAGAAAAATAGAGTTAAATTTATGAACAGCATCATCAGGAGGAACTGCAGAAAGGAAAGTTCAATTAATAGAAGAGAGCATGTTGTTGAGTGTTTAGTGGTGGAAGTTGTTGAGACTGTGGCATGGAAAGCTATAGCCTGATTGTGTCTACAAGGTACTGCTTGTTACATGTACCTTGGACTTTAGGCCTGTAATCTTGTGGTTAGGAACCTTTGAGTCCTTCAGATTGTTTCATATGTTTAGTGAGATACATCCAAAAGGGGACTTATACTGATAACTAACCCGATCAATGCTCTGCATAATGGGGGTGATTACTTTTTTATACATTAATGATATTCCTTTGACAATTACCTGGAATAAATAAAAAGATTTCCTGACAATGTATGTCATAAAATGGAAAAAATATGTATTTATGTATACGTCTATGCATTTATTTATTTTTTACCTGGCTAGTGCACTAATCACCAATGATCAGTGTTAACAAAACACTAAAGTTTAATTAATTATCTATTAAATGTCAAAATGCTTAAACACTTTCACATATTTCAGGGGTTTATAAAATAATCTGATTCTATATTCAGCTGAATATTTCTCAAGAATGGTAGATTTACATTTAGATATATCAAACTGTAAACCTGTTTCCAGTACCAGTTATCATACCAGCATTAGATGCAACAGTTATTTCACTTTTGTAGTAATCTGCATACTTAGCAGACCACATGTATGGTGGCCTAGAACAAAAATGGACAATGGACACAGCTCTTGCATTCACTAATGTATTTAAATACCACAGGTATATTGACAAAAAACAAATATAATTTAGTGAGAGAATATTTTTGATGAAATTGTGTTTTGATTGTATTGCATTTTGTTGATGATACATTTGAGATGTCTGGTTTTGCTGACAAGTTCAGTTCATCTTGAAGTGTTGTAGAAAGGGCTTGTTTACTATCAAAATGTCGAACGGAAAAATATTTTCTGCTTGACACACCAAATAAAAAAAAAAAATAAAAGTCAAAATGTCTAACACAGCACAATGTCGAATCAGCTGACTGAATGCAGCAGATTTGACATTGTTGCCGAACAGAATACATGATGCCCATATAGGAGCTCAGGTAAAGGAAACTCCTATACCTAACATCACATTTTTGCAGGGGGGCAAGCCCCCATGCACCCCCTGCTAACTATATATTCCAACTCCAAGATCGCACTACAGTGAGGAAAAGGATGAATTTCCAAAACTGCACTGTACAGCGATCTCTGTACAGTACTTCAAGTTTATATTAGCGAATGCACAGTGAATTCGCTGATATATACTTTTGAACACGGAGATGTTTAGCAAGATGGAAATTCACACATCCATGTTTCGAGTTTTCCATCTGCAGAGCATCTCTGTTCACAATTTTGATAGTAGATTTGAATCTTAAATACCATGACATGAAAATGTCATTTTAGATGTGTTATTATATAAAGTGATTGGTAGTTTAACAGCTAATAGTAGACATTTTTCATATTAAACCAACCATTACTTCATTCTTACAATAACAAAAAAATATATAGATTAAAAACAAAAATTAAAAAAAAGCTCTAGAAATAATAGACATCGTGTGGCACTTTAATTTAAAAATGAGAAAAGTAGGCAATAATTTCTGAAGCAGAAAGTGATGATCTAAGGTAAATCTGGGTAAATACAAGTGGTCTAAGGGTACATCTTATATTTTATACCATAATAACTAAGAAATTCCACAAAACAAGACATTAATACATGGTGTTCAGCACATATTAACTACTTTTAAGTATGCAGAAAATACTAAACATATTATTGAATAAAAAAAAAAAAACACACAATAAACCAGGCATCCACCAGAGCTGTTATTCTTAAAATTTTATTAGAAAAGCAAAGGATTATTAAGAACAGCAGCTCTGGTGGATGCATGGTTTATCGTGGCTTTTGTGTAATATATATTTTTACTGGACAACTTTGGTTTGTTCTGGATACCTTTTCTTTCATATTATTCAATAATGCTGAGATGTTTTATTATTTTATCACTGGACAATACAGTACGTTAAGTCATGGTATAAGCCCCCATGCTTGTTGACAAAAGAGATAAAGGATAGAGTGTTTGACAACACAGTTCAAAACTCACAGTACAATATATGATCAAAGGGCACAAGGCGGTGTGGTGGTTGTAGCGTTTGTCTTGCAATTTCTGATCAGTATACATGCCCTACAAAAAATGAAAAAAGTAAACTAATCTGTAACTTTCTGGTATCACATGTATTGTATTTGGCCAAGCATGCCTGTGGTAAGATCTAGGCATTTAATGAACATTTACAGACTACTAAAGACAATAATATTAAGAATGCAGTCAGTAAACAAATTATGGAAACTAAGTTGACGTAGTAGTGTTTTCCTTACTTCTGTAACATTTGAGGATAATCTATCAATTTCTCATGCCTGTTGGGAAGAACTGGGAATCGAATTGCTATGCAAAAAGCATCAGTGTTCACATGCATTACTGTAGGTTGCCAAGGGGTTGACATTCCAAGGCATAGTACACACTGCATGAGAACTATTTACTGAAAAATTCTCAGAATAGTCAGCTTCACATTGAAAGACAATTGTGCAGTCTGGTTGCAGAGTCATTGTGTCAATGAGCTCAGAGCAAGTAGTAGCTATGCAAGCTATATACAGATGAGATGCACAGCACAGCATTACTAACAGTTTTAATTCATTTAAAAACAGCAGTATTTTATGCCAAGGCTGTCAGTGGACATTGCAACAAAGTAGCTGAAGTATTAATGTAGAGTGTGTGATGCTCCATCCACACCTCTACTACACACACACACACACACACACACACACACACACACACACAGACAGACAGACACACACACACACACACACACACACACACACACACACACACACACACACACACACACACACACACACATAGTGGGTGCACAAATTACCTTAGGTTCTCTTTGTAGTTTTATTGGCCATTTTGGGCTATTTCTATACCTTTCATCTTTCTGTTTAAAAACCCATGTTTGCAAGGTTTTTGTGTTTGTATTACCCCAGCAAGATCCTGCCTGGGTGTCCTGCAGAGTTCTACAGCAGCAGAGAGAGAGAGAAAAGAGAGACTTTGAGTGGATTAAGTACCTCTGTTTTGCTTTTTATTGCTTATTTTCGCTAACTGCACTATTTTGAGCATTTTTCATTAACTTTGCAACTTATTTGAACTGTTTTTTGAATTCTGTTACTGTTTGCACTTTAACTGATCATTTTAAGTGTTTTTCAATTGTTAAACTGTTGTGGGCTACACACTCACGTGTGATACCCATTCTTCTGCCTTGAAAGTGTTTGTATTACTGTATCTGTTTTAATTTTCAAAATAACAACCCCCCCCCCCAAAAAAAATCTAATATCTTTACTCATTTCCTGCCTTTTTATAGCTAGTAGAGTCCGGGTTTCAGATGTTGCTGAATTCTGGACTATTTTGTAGTTTCTGTGTTGCCCAGACCTTACTAAGATAGAAGGAAGCTTCTTTGTTCATCAGTAAGAGTGGTGAGCTTTGAGCAGCCTATCTGTTGCTGGAGGAGTGGTTTCAGCTCAGAATTTGTAGTTTTATTAGCTATTTTGGGCTATTTCTATCCCTTTCATCTTTCTGCTTAAAAACCTGTGTTTGCACAGGTTTGTGCATCGCACAGTGCCATTTAACTAGGGTTAAATTATTACCGGCGCTAGGAAGTCTGCTGTTCAAATTTTCCCATAGAACGAGACAGTTCAATTTTTTAAGCTCTCAAAGCTGTTCCTTGTAGCTCACCACTTGCTTAGAAACCATTGTAATCATTAGATATACCATACATTGTTATATCACTCACCTCTCCTTACCAAGTAAGAAAAAACAATTAGTACTTAAATAGTACTAAAATACATAAGCACCTATCCAGGCATGTCCAAGGGTCAACTTCTGGTGTTTTCTCCTGTCCACCTGGTGAATCTGGGCATCCAGAGGCAATGTAGCAATTGCCTCATGTACACAGACAACCTTCTCCTCCTACCACTACAACCTCTGAGAGATGCACTTATATAGCCAAATTGGAAGCCAAGCTCTCTCCAGCCAAGACTGGACTAGTCAGTCAAGAGGAGAAGGTAAACACTTGCACCACACCACACACAACACATAATCTTTCAAAACCTACACCAATACATAGTAACATGAAACACACACCTACTTTCATGGAGGTTCTTAAACTAAATCTGCCCAAACTACAGAGACCCTCGAAGCTGAAAAGCAAACAACCAACGCCACCCAACACAACCGAAATGACACATAACTCACAAAAACTCAGCCTTTAAGGCAAAACAACATACCCAACACACTAGTCATACAGTTAGCTGCCTGTCAGGTGCCAGAATCTGCCACATAAAGCATGCACTCAGGTCACTCTACAACAAGTACAAATATGACTCTGTCAATGTTCATGTTGGAGTGAACGACATGCAAACTCTGGACCCCACCCAGTTTGGGTTTGTGAAAGGTAGATCATGTCTCCTAAACCTAATTGACTTCTTTGAAGCAGTCACTAAAGCCGTGGACGAGGGTAAGGCGGTTCACACAGCCTACCTAGACCTTGCCAAGGCATTTTACACCATCCCCCACTCTGGTATCATTGATAAACTAATGATACTGGACATAGACCCCTATGTCATGTGATGGGTGGCCAACTGGCTCACTGACAGAACCCACACCATGAAAGTAGCCAATTCCAAATCAGTCTCCAGACCAGTGACAAGTGGAGTACCAAAGGGTTCAGTCCTGGGTCCCCCCCTGCTCGTCATCTACTTCTCTGAAGTCCAAGCCAATACAGAGGGCTTATGGCTAATAAAGTTCACAGACAACTGCAAACTGGGAGCCATTATTGAATCCCCTAAGGATGTGGAAATTTTACAAAAGGGGCTCGCTGAGACAGATGCCTGGTGTCAAAGCCATGGCCTCAAGCTCAATGCCAAAAAATGCATAGTCATCCCCTTTGGGAAAAACCCTGTGCCAACAAACTACCACATAGGCAGTAGTCCACTCAATACCAAAAGTGTGATATGAGACCTAGGGACACAGGTAGACAGTAGTCTCTCCTTTGATAACCACATCACCATAGTGGTCAGGAAGTCCTTCTATGTGGCACACCTCATCACAAAAGGTTTCTCATCTAGAAAAAAAGAGGTCATTGTTCCCCTCTACTCAGCCCTCATTAGATCTGTTATAAAGTACAACGTCCCATTTGGAATGTATCTCACAAGACATTTGCAGCAACTGGAAGGACTACAGAAATACCTCACAAAAAAGATCACTGGCCCCCATCAGATGCCCTATGCAGACCATGTTAAGAAACTCCAGCTCTACTCCATCGCATATCACCTACTCAGAGGTGATCTCTGCCTAACATACAAAGCCATGTCAAACCCAGAGCTGTTAGACATGCTACACTTAGAAAAATCCCAATCCCTTCGGGCCACACACTCCATGGACCTTAACCTTGTCACTACAATAAACAGAACTTGCTGGAGGGATAGGTTCCTGTCCCAGAGACTTCACATACTCTGGAACAAGCTGCCCATTCATGTCAAACAAAACACCTCATTGGCCCTTTTTAAGAAAAATCTGGACAACTAGATGGAAAGTAGGAAATTTACCCCAGGGATCACTTCTGTGTCTCTGCTCGACAGGGGCACAGGAAAATACATTTGTTGCATGGCTGAAGCCAGGGAATCTTTATGGCTAGGCTATATAGACCCTGGGGCTGATATCCTAGTACCTACCTATGAACCTATGAACATAACACCTGTATACAGGTGTTACTACTATTGTAGCGCAATGGCAATATGACATGCAGCTGCAACGTGTACTTCTGTCTCTGACCCATAGCTGTTTGAGTAACATGTAAAAGATCCTATATACGACAGCTGCATTGCAGTGCAAATGGTGTCTCTAAAACTAATTATACAACTGGATGCATCAGTAGTGTCTTGTTCATTTGAATTAATTTATTAGCATGTGTTTTCAAACATAATATGTGGGTACATTTTTTGTATGAACATTTTGCCTAATGAATTTCTTAAGAGTAGAAGTGAAACTTTATGTAATGATTTTAATGCATTCTTTAAGTATATTATGTATAGTTTTACTTCAGTCTAGATTCATGTCACCATGTTTAATGTAGTAAGAGATGATTTTATGTATTTGTTTGAAGTTGCAGTAATGACCTAAAAGTGGCAAATTAGAATCCAGGGTTGCCATTGAACAAGACAGTCATCAAAACTGTAACTAATGCAGTAAATTGGTGAAATGACCTGTCACATACCAGAAATGGATAACAGGCCAGGATGTTTACATTTACAAAGAGACTACTAAAAAAATCTAGAACATACATAACAGATTTTGTTAAGCAGATGTAAATGCCACAAAAAAGTCTGTTATGGGATCATGATCACAGAATTGTTGCCTTCAGATGTGATCTGGATAGAAGGACATTGCAGCCTGAAAGCCATGCACCAGATAGTGGCACAGTTATGTCAACGTTTTCTGACAGCAACTTTATGAAGTCCATATGACCATTGTATGAGTTCTTTTTGGCATCTGTATGGACCAGGTAATATTTATGGTAGATTGGATGATTGCACAGTGATATGTAGTTCATATAAAAAAATCTTTATTATATTGTCAGAGTAATCCTGCTCCATCTTTAGCACAATGCAGATTGACCGCCGATGATGGCTGGGGAATATCCAGAGTTACCATTTACATACCATCACCATGTTCAGCATCTCTGGCAGCTATTCAGATACCAGAAATGCCATGACCCAGAATGTGATGGAGGTAGGGTAGGGGAGTCTTGATATTTTGGACACTTGGGCCTTTCTGCCTGTGTCTGCCAAAGATGAAATTTCCACCCACAAAGAGATGGATGTCTCTCATTTACTTGATGAAGGCAATCTTTATTCTTTATGAGCCCACCAAGTGAGCTCCTCCTACAGGTAAGTGAGTTCTGCAAATTTATGGGTGCTGAGGAAAACTGCCAGATCTTTGCAGCAGTGCTTTGCCAGGCCATTTTTGTGGAACTACCACTACAGAATTTGATAAAAGTAAAATTGTCATCCTTCTGTATAACCACAGGGATGTGAAACTTTAGAGAGTTGATCATGACTTTCTCAAAATTATTCATGATGTTCTGTCGGACAGGCAATATGTGATGTTAATCTATCCACTCCATCATTGTAATAGGACATTGTAATACATCATTGCACAGGAGGAAGGCATGAACCACTCACTGATGCTATACTAAAGCAGACCTTGGATGGTATAAGGCAGGTAGTAGACCTTTCACTGAGTAGCAAATATCCTACTGGTATGCCATATCTGTCTGTCTGGAGATACTCTAACATTTTCCGTGTGGTAATCAGCAGCAGTACCTGCCCAGGTAATCAGCAGCAGTACCTGCACATGTCTGTCATCCTTCCCATACATGTGAACTCATGGTCATCCTTTAAGAAACTACACCAAGCTGAACTTTATTCTGGCAACTACTTGCAATAGACTTGGTACCTTCCTCAACAGAGTATTGAGGAATTACCTGGTGACACATGGTTTGCATGGAATAACAACTATTGTGGCACTGTGAAGTTGAGCCATTTCTGTTTGCATTTACTCATACTGTGAATGATTTGACTCCTTGGTTCATATTTAAAGTGATTGATATCTTTCAGGTTTTGTGGTATGCTAATATCAGGTTGATGTAATGAGCTCCATAGCTCATGCTCCACAGCAGGGTTGTGATAGTCAGGAAAAGAGGGCATTCAGACAGCAGTTGCAGGACCTACTAGAAAAAATAGAACAACATGAATTGGTGTTGATAATGGGTGACTTGAATGCACCTATCGAGGCAGACAGAACAGGATACAAGGACTGCCTGGGTCTACATGGGTGAGGCAGCAGGAATAAAGAAGGAGAGGCCATTCTAGACTTCTGTCTAGCAAATGGCTTGATAGTAGCCAACACATGGTTCAGAAAGAGAGACAGTCACAAGATCACATACAAGAGTGGCCAACATGCAACCCAGGTAGACTTCCTCCTAGTAAGGAAAAGGCAGCAGTGAAGAATCAGTGATTGCAAAATCATCCCCAGTGAAACAGTCAGCCCACAGCATAAACCACTGAGTGCCACAATCAGCTGCAAGCAGTGGTCAGAGAAGGCTCTAAGGTCAACAGACACCAGGCTGAACACCTGGAAGTTGACTTGCTAGAAAGCACAACACTTCAAGGAATTATTCAGGGCTCTAGCACCTCAAGAAGATGAGGAAATAGGTGGAGTTGAAGAAGAATGGCAGAGCCTCAAAACAGCATGTGTGAAGACTACAGAACAGATATGTGGCCAAATCAGGTATGGAAATAAGATACATAAGGAAAGCTGGTGGTGGAATGCAGAAGACCAGGAAGTCATCAAAGAAAGAAGGAGTGCAAGAAAAAGTGGGAGATAGAAAAGATTGACCAGCTAGGAAGGAATACTGGTTAGCTAACAAAGAAGCTTAGAAAGGAGTTGTAATAGCAAAGAATAGGCCATCAGAGGCACTCTGCCAGCTTCTGGAAAGTGACTCATTAGGTGACACAAAGAAACTATATCAGGTTGTAAGGCAAAGACAGAAAGATAAAGAAGATAGTCAGACACCCTTCATAAGGTATGCCAGCAACAACCTGCTCACCAGTCCACAGGACGTCAAAGGCAGATGGAAGGAGTATTTCTAGCAGCTTCTGAATGAGGAAACCTCCACAGAAGCTGTACTGCCCCAGAAACAGCCTACAATGAGAAAATAAGGCTCCTGAAGGTACTCATAGCTGTATGGAGAGAAAGGTGTTTCCCAGATGACTGGAGAATAAGCATTCTTGTGCCAGTGTACAAGAACAAAGGGGACATCCACAACTGTGGGCAGTACAGAGGAATCAAACTCCTATCACATTGCATGAAAGTTTTAGAGAGGGTGACTGATAAACAGATATGCAGAGTAGTAGAATGTAAGATGGGAGGTGAGCAGTTTGGATTCAGATCAGGATGCAGCTCCACTGACCCGATGTTTGCAGTGAGACAGCTAGTTGGAAAGAAGCTAGAGATGAGGAAAACGTCTAACTGGGCATTCCTAGACCTGGAGAAAGCATATGACAAGGTCCAAAGAAAGATGATTTGGGCAGTACTGTGGTGGTTCAAAGACCCAGAAACATTGGTAGAATTAGTGCAGGCTATGTACAAGGACCCAATAACTCAAGCATCAGCAGGGTTCGGCTTCACAGAGGGGTTCCCAGTGAGAGTGGGTGTACACCAGCGTTCGGCTCTGAGCTCACTGCTGTACATACTGGTGATGGACTACATTAGCAAGCAGGTTGGAGGGAACAGATCAACGAAGTTGCTGTATGCAGATGATGTGGCATTATAGGCAGACTCTGAGCAAGAATTCCAGCATAAGTATAGAGCAATGGAATGCAAAACTGAAGACACATGGGATGAAACTAATCACAGATAAGGCATTGATAATGGCAGCAAACTTGGGAAATCAGAAGAAGCTGAGAACTGAGATAGAAGGGAAGATAGTGGAACAGGTAAACAGCTTCAAGTATCTGAGAGGGGTGGTTGAGGAGAAGGGTAGTCTGAATGAAGAGGTCAAAGCTAGAATCAGAGGGGCTGCAGCCAACTGGCATTGAGAGTCAGGTGTAGTCTATGACAAAAGAATGCCAAAGAAGCTGACAAGTAAGGTGTAGAAGACAGTGGTGCAACCAGTACTACTGTATCGTACAGAAACCTGGGCAGTAAACGCAGAGCAGTTGAAGAAGCTAGAGGTGATGGAAATGAAGTGCCTGAGAGTGGTGGTAGGATGCAGTCTGTGGGACAGATGAAGAAATGAGGACATAAGGGCAGAAGCCAAAGTACTCCAGTTGCAGAAAAGATCAAAGAGAACAGATTACAGTGGTTTGGACACATCTGCAGTAAAACAGAAGACAATCTAGTGAAAAAGATTTGGGACAGACAGGAAGAAGGTAAGAGGAAACAAAGATGTCCAGCAAAGAGGTGGATGGATAGTGTGAAAGATCTGCAACAGTCAGGCATGAATGTCTAAGGAGGCAGGAGTGTGGCATTGAATCGAGAGAGATGGTGACAGTTAACATGATTCCCCAACCCCATATAGAAAATGGGAAAAAGGAGGCTGATGATGATGATTAATGAGCTTCACACCTCGGGCACGAGCATAGGCATCAGCTATCCTTTGACATCAGCTGTGAGCTTTTCATTTTTTGTCTAAACTTTTGTGTCATTCTTTGAACGTTAAGCTTTTCTCTCAGGGTTTCCACTGAAAAAGGGTTAACTTTTGCCCAGGCAGACTCTCCTGATAAGCAAATGTAAATATATAAATACATGTGGCATATAAACTACTTTCCACATCGGGACTCCTTAGGCACTAACGCTAATTCACCAAACAATGTATTATCTTCCACCTCTGATAACACAAAAGTAACAGTTTCAGTAACTAAAACTAACTAATTCAATTTTACTGAAAAAAAAAGATTAAAATTTAAGTGCTTTCATCTATCTTGTAGACATTTTCAGAAAAATAAAAAAATACCTAAATAGGCTGTAACATCATGAAAAAACTCTGAAACGTTTCAAAATTTATGATGTTTGCAGTATTGTTTGAATATTCTGCATTTCTTTGATTGTCCAGGGTTACATGCTTTCTAAACTTTGTAAAATATTTGAGCTTTGTAACAGTGTGTAAATACTTCTATTTGCATTACTAATATGCCTATGTTACTGGAGATTTTCGCCTGTGTCTCCACTGAAAATGGGTATGCAATCCCAGTTGGACATTCCCAGTAAACAAATGCAAATAAATTAATAGCTGTTGCCATTGACACACTTTTCATAGTGGTATAGACAGCCATCAATAGCAAGGCATGGTCATTCTCACTGTAGTCTGTGGTGCTGTGCACTGCCCTTATAGTAACCATGAGTGAGAATCCTTCTTGCTAACATTTTGTTTCTGGTCTAATGCCTCATTCAGTGTTATGAGCTGCTCTCTCTCTCTCTCTCTGACCATTACTTCCCTCATTGGCTGAAGAAGATGCTTCAGAATGAAACCCTGACTGCTTGCATTTGTTATGAAAAGATACTGAAAAACACATTTTTTGTGGAGTGGGTGGGTGGGTGGATGGATGAAGACTGTATATCTCACAACCCTGCTACTTGTATGCAGCAGCTGTGAAACTGCTGCATCTCAGGAAAAAAAGAGAAATCACTGGCATACTTCAACCTTCTAAGATAGAACCTGTAGTCACACACTAATGGCATCACTGATGGGTGATGTCATTAGTGTGCCCATAACAAGGTTAGCACATCTGGAGTAGAACAATTTCTTGAAGTTCCAGACTTCTTGCAAGTATGATACTTATTTACATGGCTGCATCTTCTTTGTGTGGGTCATTTCCTTCAGCTGCATTCAAACAGCTACATCTGTAATAGGCTGCCTTTTGGTTTGCAGCTCGCTCTCTAACTGCAAAATAATAATAAATTATGTACCACAAAATGAACATTCATTTTAAAAGAAGTTAATGTTGAAACTCAGTGTATAATAGGGAAACACATCCTCAGTAGTAAAGGAAATTGATGTCCCCTCTGCACAGAGATTTGATGTTATATTAGTATGTGTACTATGCACAGCCAATTGGGACGAGCCTGTGCAAGAATATGGGGTATAAGCTCCATGTGTACTCTCAGATGTACAGTGTCATATGATGGGAAATTAGAGGAACGTTTTGCTCTACTGAGAAAAGGTGGAACATGTGAAATAAGCATTCATTTATCTTAAACAAGTCAATAAGGACCTTGGGATCTGAATATTTTGGAAAAAGAACTGCCCAAGGACAAGTGAGCACCATTTCAGAATACAGGAAGTATTACTCTGGAGTGATGATAGGAAGCACTTTTTGACATACATATTAGTCAAACCATTAAACAGACCCAAACAAAATGTGATAAATTCAGAAAATGTGGTTGAATTTAAATTTCCTTGAGATAACTACTTCTTAGAAATGAAGAGGAAGTTTAAAAAAGTTTTTTTTTCATTTCTGTTTAGCCATCAAGTAAGCAGATTATATTATGCAATACACAATAGGTGCCTGCAGGTTTTTTTATTTCAAACTGCAGTATGTACTTGTGTAGTTATGTGCCTAAATTATATCCCAGCAGCTTCCAGTATTAATACTTTAAAAATATTAAGGTATTATAAACTAATTTGTATAGCAAATATGTAGGGTCATCATTATTCAAATAAGTCATGTAAACGATTTGCTTGCTACCAATATTATTTAAATCAGAAAATGAGGAAAGAGTGCACTGTCCTCCCTTTATTTATTTCTCTTTCTTTATTGCCAAACTCAGCCAATGCATGCAGATCTTTAACTTGAGTTCATTGACCCTATAGGTTTCTTTTCCCCGTTTGCTTTTTAGAGCTATAGTCTTAGCCTTCTTACATGACACATTTATAATGACAGCTGCTTTTGCTACCACTCATTAAAATATATATATATATATATCTCTGTGGTTATATAATTCAATCAGGCTCCCTGTTCATTTGCAGCACTAGTCCTCTGACAATGAAATGCCATTACTGGCATGGCTAGTAAAATTGCTACAAACTAAACAGTGTACAAAGGCTCTGCTGCTACCTGGTGAAGTGTCTGTAGTTTTGCTACTTTACTGAACAGCACTTTTATTTCATAATATGTCGATTTCGTTTTCTTCTTTTCAGGAAAAAAATATTTCATCCTTTCCACTGTTGTTAGAGCATAAGATATATTGATGTCTCTTTTTCTCATTTTAGTGGCTTGTTGCACCTTTTTTTCATCTGAAATGGAGGTATATCTCTAGAAGTGTAGCATCTTTTTCTCCCCCTGGGCATATTTAGCTCCTATAATTGCCTTTTATGTTAGCATGAATACTGAAGAGAGTTATAGCTCTCAGTTTAGTACAGTGTAAACATATCTTTCTATTCCCATGTTGCAGTATTCGACATATGGGTTTACTCCTCTTGCTTCGTGAAAGTCCGGCCAGTATACAAAAGTTTTCAGTCTCTGTATGGTGTGTGGGACATCTGATGTGGCTCAAGGAACATGGGGCATAAAAGTGACGTCTGCACCCACCAGCCCTCAGAACTTCTCAGCCATCAGTCCAGTCGAGCACCAGGTGTTCCTGCCTTCATGGCCATCGGATTCGAGAAATCAGATAAGTGCCCATTGGGGAATCTTTCTTTTCATTTAATGCTTGCGCATGTCATCCAGAAAGGGCAAGTGTAGGTGCGGCCGTCAGATATCTCACAAGGATACCCATGATCAGTGCCTCTTTTGTTTGGGATGGTCGCATGATTACAAGGCCTGCTCCATTTGTCAGGCATTCATGCCCAAGACATTGTACAGCCATCTGCATGTGCTTAACTTGTATTTAGAAAATCAAAAGTTAAAACAAATTTCTTTAGGGATGGGGAGTTCCTCTGACATACCTATGGAACCACCAAAAAAGAAAGCCAAGACTATATGGCCTACCACTTCAGCTGCACCTCTAGCATCCAACCCTCAGCCTGTGGCCGACTTCGGCCTGGTAAAGGAAATGGGCTCCGCTTCCTCAGCTATAGTGGGTACCTCCACAAAAGCCGCACAATCTTGTGTGGAGGGCACGTCCATAGAGGCTTTACCGCCATCAGTTTCCAATGCCGAGGGGGAACCAGCACTTTCAATAGGTCTGGCAGATCCCTCTGGGTCCTTACAGACTCCAGACTCCAGGTCTTCCTCCCTTCTAATGCCTGCCAGGCCTCTAAAAACGAAGGAGAAAAGGAAGTATATTTCTACTCTCACTGAAAGCATGCCTGACTGGCAGGCTTTCAGCCAAAGTCTGTTTAATGCCTTCATGGCCTTACGTCCTACCTCTGCAGGAACTACTAACATCCCTCCTCCCATTCTGAGTCCAAGGCCTCATACCATAGACCCAAATATGAGAGAAGAGGAAGATCTCTCTGACTCTTCATCTGAAGACTCACTTTCTTACACTTCACAGCTTTCTTCTCCCTTGGGGTATGGTTCCCCAGAGGAAGAATCTGTTGACTCTGACTCCAGCTGAGGATTTGACTTTTGGGGAAACCATCTCCAAGATGAAAGAGCATTTTAAGTGGGAGTCCTCTGAAATGACTGAGGTCCAAAAAAGATATTATGACCTCATTCAGATGGATTCCCCAAGCCCGTCTGCTGTTCCCTCAATTCTGCCTGCTTTCCCGGATGCCTTCTTCTCAGCATCCTTAAATCCTGACTCACAACCACCTGCCCCACACAGGCCTGATAGACTTTATAATGTCCCTGAGACTGCTAAGTACCTCCTTAAGTGTCCACCAGCAGACCCTGCCACCATCTCTATTTTCACAGATAAAGAATCTAAACTTACCCACCACCATATCCTGCCTGCTGACAAAGACAGCAAAACCATGGAGTGTCTGAGTAAGAAAATTTACACCTGTGCCAACTTGTTCTTCAGGGCTACCAACTAGCAAACACATATGACTAAATATGCCTTATCACTCCTGGAGAAAGCCTCCAAGGAGTTGGCTAATGCACCAAACTGTGCTGCCAAAGTTTGACTGTCTTTCCTTCTGGCTTTCACCTCCCAAGTCACCAGGCAGTCAATAAAGTGCAGCTATGATGCTGCTGAAGCCTCAGCTCAGGTTACCAGCATCAGCAGATGCCTTAAGAAGGTACTCTTGGCTGAGCCTGCAGCCCCTACCAATTTCAGAGCAAAGCTGATTGATGCCCCCCTGGACAACACAGCCTTGTTTGGTGCAAAAGTGGCTGATTTGTTTAAGTCACTTCAGCAAAAGGGGAAAGAGATGCAAGATTTGAAACACCTGCTACTCTCCCCTATTCCTAAAAATTCCGAAACTACCCAGATAAAACACAGTTCATTAGAAAACATTATCACCCTGCTACTCCCCCTAGGCCTAGAAAACCTTCCAGAAAGCAAGCCCCTTCAGCTAGAACTACACCTCCTTCTAGCCAGAGGACATCCTTTCAAGACAGGGCAATTAGCATCTGACTACCTGCCAAACCTACAACCCCTGCGTCCTCCCTCTCTCCCTCTGTCAGTTTGCCTCTCTCACTGTCTCCCTGTGTGGACATCCATGACCTCAGACAAATGGGTCTTTTCAATTCTTCAAAATGGGTATTTCATGACCTGACTATTGCCTGCAAAGTGAAAAGGCATCGCACAGCCTCCAAAACAACAGCTACACCTCCTGCAGCTAGTACTGCAGGGACTGCTGACTCAAGGCACCATAGAACCAGCGCCCCTTACAGCAAAAGGAAGAGATTTCTAGTCCAAGATTTTCCTGGTACCAAGTAAAAATGGTCCTTGGAGACCAATTCTAGACTTCTGATATCTCAACCTATTCCTAAAGGTTCCAACCTTCAGGATGTTGACCATACCAACTCTTTTTTATCATCTTAACCCCAGGAGTCTATGGCCAGCTACCTTAGATATAAAGGATGCCTATCTTGACATCCTCATAAAACCCACCTTCAGGAAATACCTCAGGTTCTCAGTGGGCCCTTCTCACTTTCAGTTCTCTGCCTTGCCCTTTGGGCTTTCCACTGCACCCAGGGTTTTCACCAAATGTCTGGCTCCAGTGATTGCATTCTGCAGGACAAAAGGGATACAGATATTCCCTTATCTGGATGACCTGCTGATACAGGCAGGCAACAAGGAGACCCTTTTGCAACACATACGCCTGACTGTCTCCCCTCATACAGTCTCTGGGATTCCAGATAAATTAAAACGAAAGATGTATGCAAGTCTTCAATGACAAAAACCAAAAGTAAGAACTTGCAATGAGTGTCCAAAGGAAGGTCAGAAACAAGCCCTTTAAGTAAGCACAAGCACTTTATTCACAATAACGCTAAAAAACAGAAATATACGTTTTCGACATAAAATCCAAGTCTTCATCAGCAGTGAACAATTAACAGTCATCACTGACACACTTTTATACCTTTCCAGTTGTGCAAATTGAATAATAATTGATCAATTAAATTAGTTAATTAAATAACTAATGTAAATAAAAATACATAAAATCATTTGTTAAACTTTCCAAGTTAAGGTTTGCACTTAATTTTATATAGGAAAAACTGAGAGAAAGTTAAGAAACCGCATTTATGAACACAGTTATGAAATTAGGAAGCAAAACAATAAAAATGCCCTTTACAGACACACTTTGACTTGTCCGCAGGCTAAATTTCTTTTTTATGTTTTGGAAATTGTACCCAAGGAACTAAGAGGGGGCATGTGGGAGGCCAAACTTGAATATAGGGAGTTATTTTGGCAAATTATTTTAGATTCCACAAAACCACCAGGTTTAAATGATATGATTTCCATTTCTTCAGTTTTAAAATTAAGGGCAGCTAAACTGTGATGTGAAGTACAGCCACAAGATGGCACTATACACAATGGTTTTAAGAGATAAGTTTAACCACCTAGTAATTCAAAAGGAGTTTGTTTTTCATTCTAAAATTAAATTAATTAAATGCAATTTTATGATATATAATTTTAATTTTAAAGTTTATACTGTTGAATTGATATATATTTATTTATGGACAGTATTACAAAATCATATATTTTAACTTGGAAAGTTTAACAAATGATTTTATGTATTTTTATTTACATTAGTTATTTAATTAACTAATTTAATTGATCAATTATTATTCAATTTGCACAACTGGAAAGGTATAAAAGTGTGTCAGTGATGACTGTTAATTGTTCACTGCTGATGAAGACTTGGATTTTATGTCGAAAACGTATATTTCTGTTTTTTAGCGTTATTGTGAATAAAGTGCTTGTGCTTACTTAAAGGGCTTGTTTCTGACCTTCCTTTGGACACTCGTTGCAAGTCCTTACTTTTGGTATTCCAGATAAATTACCCAAAAATCCCACCTGGAACCTACTCAAGACTTTGTCTTCTTGGGGTGCAAAATTCAGTCAGATGTCATGAAAGCCTACTTTCCTCCACAAAAGGTGGAAAACTTGACAAAACACCTACTTCTGGTCCTTCAGTCTACGGAATTGACAGCAAGGCAGTACCTCAGGCTCCTGGGCTACATGGCAGCCACTATCCCAATGTTACCATTAGCAAGACTTCATATGAGAAAGCTGCAGTGGTACCTCTGGTCAATCTGGACACAACACTCCCACCCCTTGGAGTACAGGGTTCCTCTACTGCCATGCCTCAAACTAGAAATCCAGTAGTGGTTGACACAAGTGACCCTCAATCCAGGTCTTCCCCTCCAACCACTCCTACCCACACAGATCATGCACACAGATGCCTCAGACTTGGGCTGCGGAGCAACTCTGGGCCATCATTTAGTGCAGGGTTTGTGGCCAGTGCCAGAAAATCAAGAACACATCAATGCTCAAGAGATGAGGGCAATTCTCCTGGCCCTTTGAGCCTTCCAACTATATCTTCAGACAGGCCCACTAAAGATTTTCACAGACAATATCACAGTCCTGTGTACCTCAACAAACAGGAAGGGACAAAGTTCTACTTACTTTGCAGACTAGCTCTCCTAGCATGAGAATTGGCCATCTCACAGGGGGTGACCCTGCAGACAGTCTACATTCCCTCTCTACAGAACTTCCAGGCAGCACAAACAATGATGAATGGATGCTGCATAGGTATGTCTTCCTGGATCTGCTCCACTGGTGGGGTACACCTCAAACAGACCTGTTTGCCTCCTCCATCAACAGGCAGCTTCCAGGGTATTGCACCAGGACACCACATCCTCAGGAACGGGCAACAGATGCCTTCTCAATCTCTTGGAAGGGGACATTTCCCTATGTATTTCCCCCCCAGAAGGACCTGCTGAAAATCCAGCAGGACAGACAAAAAATCTTGTTGGTGACTCACTACTGGCCAAGACAGCATTGATTCCCCCTGCTCTTACAACTATCCAAAGGCAATCACCACAAGTTACCCCTCAGAGTGGACCTTCTCACACAGCACAAGGGATCCCAAATACGCCCACAGTGGCAGTTACTGCACCTCACCCTGTGGCTGATAAGATTCTGATCCCCTTCAGACACCTTTACAATGAGGATGTCCTCACTGTTCTGCAGGAGGTCAGGAAACCAAATACAAGAATATCTTACCTTTCAAAGTGGAAGAGATTTTCTATATGGTATGACAAAAGACAATTGGACCCACTTGCAAGTGAGACCACTATAGTTCTGTTTTACCTTTGTGAGCTACTGCAGACAGGCTTGGCCAATTCCTCTGTTAAAGCCCACGTGTCTGCTATTTCAGCATGCCTTCCTCTGGACCCCTCTCTAGCATACAGACTACCAGCTAAGCTGTTTCTCAAAGGGGTTCTTTACCTGAGGCCCCCAACAAATCCCCCCCCATGGGACTTTATGTTTTGGAAAAGCTCATGCTCCCTCAATTTAAGCCAGCAGACAAAGCTTCCCTAATATACTGTACATGGAAAACAATGCTACTCATGGCCAGAAGAGTATCAGAGCTGCAAGTCCTCATGGCTATCCCAACCTTCCTAGTTTTTCACAATGACAGGGTTACTCTTAGGACTAACCCTTCATTCATGCCCAAGGTGGTGAATGACCTCACCCTGAATCATGCCATCCACCTACCTACCTTCTTCCCTAACCCACAGGGGGACAGTGAGAGGGTACTTTACCCCCTGGATGTTCACAGACAACTCAAGTTTTACCTGCATAAAACCAAGCCCATCAGATAGGCTGATCAACTCTTTGTCTCCATCCATCCCAGAGCCCTAGGGAAAGCAGTAACCAAACAAAACTATCTCTACCTGGATTTCCAAATCATCACCTTCTGCTACAAATACTATGGGAAATCCTTGCAAAACACTGTGAAAGCACACTCCACCAGTGCTGTGGCTTCTTCAGGAGCCTTCTTCAAAGGTCTGGATACCTCTACCATTCTTGAAGCAGCCACTTGGTCATCAGTGCACACCTTCACGAAACATTACAAGTTAGACCACATTTCCAAGGCCAGGGTGGGTTTTGCCAGGGCCATCCTTCATGGATTCTTGGAAGCTGCCTCTAGACCACTACCCCCTCCTTCACAGTGAGCTTTGGCACTCACCCATATGTTGAATACTGCAACAAGGCCATAGAAAAGTTGTGTAAGATCTTACCATAACCATGGAAATCCTTCTCTTCCATGTTGCAGTATTCCTTCCCACCCCCTTTCCCCTCCTGTTAGAATGCATTTCCCTTTCTGGGTGGCACAGGACTGGCATTGCCCTTACTAGGACTGGTCCAACTGGGGCTTACAGTTCTGAGGGCAGACGTCACTTTTATGGCCCACATTCCTTGAGCTGCTTCAGATGTCCCACACACCATACAGGGACTGAAAACTTTTCTATACAGGCCAGATGTTCTCGAACCAAGAGGAGTAAACCCATATGTTGAATACTGCAACATGGAAGAGAAGGACATCTATGGTTATGGTAAGATTTTACACAACTTTTCTTTCTCTTTTAAATTAGTAAACATTTTGAGCAGAAAATTGCCTGACAATACTCACATATAAATAAAATCAGCACCAGTAACACAGAAGGATAAAAATCTGACTATGGAACAGGTGATGTGAATTTGATTAGTGGTTCAGTGCTTGAAGGTACATGTTGGGAGGATGGCCCAACATACAAGTAAGGGCATGGCATGCAGGTCCAAGAAGTCAAAGTGCTATTTTCTTAGGCACTTATCAGACCCACCATTGAGTATAATATGCCTTTCAGCAGGTACCTGACCAGACATATGCAATGGATGGAATGCCCAGAAAGGTTCCTTACTAGGAGAATCCAGGGTAGATGGTTAAATGTTAGGCATGTAAGTTGTGCAAGTATATTAACGATGGTCCATACATAGCTGTTCCAGGGTTCTATAGGAATCTTCAGTGTTCTGGATGGTGTAATTGTGAAACTAAGATGATTGTATACGTGTCAACTTGCATAGCTTGCCCGAGATTCTATTTCAGAAAGACAACTAGGTGCTTGAGAGAGCATGTTCATGATATTAAGAACAAAAAAACAAGTAGTGCTTTATATATGCACAGTACCCTTTGTACTAATTTCAAAAAATGTATATTCTTCGCCATTGATATAATCCATACTAGAGAAAGAGGGGGGACCCTAAATTAGAGGGGGAAATAAAGGAAACGGAGTGGCAAATAAGGTTGAATGTGAAGCAGGAACCAGGTATAAATTACTGCATTTTGATTTCAGCAATTTTAAAATACAGAACAAGGCAGGTGTAACAGGAAGGTTAGGATGGGAAATTAAATCAGGAATCTATTCATATATTCAACTATGTTTTTCACTGCATTTTTCATGGCATTTTTATTGTAATTCTAATGCACTTTTATTGTATTTTTATTGCATTTATGTAGTAGGTTTTATTGTATTTTCATTATATATTTATTTTAGCTTTGTGGCGTGTTTGCTTTAGGTATTCTGAGTGCATGAAATTGAATGATATGAGTGTATGTATTTTAAAATGATATGCAGTAGGTTTTACTGTTATAACGTTCATTGAGGTTATAGAGTGTTTTGATTGAATGAAGGAATTAATGGGGGCATGAAAGGAAGTTACTTTCAATTTATATAAATGGAGGTGATTTGCCTTTGTAGATTGACTCTGATGATGCCCTGTGTATGAGTGAAAGCACTTAGTCAAAGCTTCATTTTTGGAATTATTGTTTTTATTTGAAATACAATGTTCTTCATCTCAAAGCGAATGGGTCATTTGTATTTTTTAGCCCTTATAATCTCCTTTTGTGTTAGCATGAATGCTGAAGAGAGTTATAGCTCTCAGATTACTACAGCGAAAGTTCTCCTTTAAATTAGTAAACATTTTGAGCAAAAAATTGCCTGACAACATTCCCATATAAATAAAAACAGCACCAGTAACACATAAGTATAAAAAACTGACTATGGAACAGGTGATGTGAATTTGATTAGTGGCTTAGTGCTTGAAGGTACATGTTGGGAGGCTGGCCTAACATACAAGTAAGAGCATGGCATGCAGGTCCAAGGAAGTCAAAGTGCAGCTTTATTAGGAACTTATCAGACCCACCATTGAGTATAATATCCACTTCAGCAGGTACCTGACTAGACCTATGCAATGGATGGAATGCCCACAAAGGTTCCTTACCAGGAGAATCCAGGGTAGAAACACATTGTCCTGTATGGATTGCCTTAAGTCCCTATCTTTATACTCTGTCTCCTACAGGTTACTGAGAGGCAGTCTATGCCTGGCATACAGTATTCTGATGAAGTCTTGGATAATTTAGATGAAAGTGCTTAATCTTTCCTGCAATAAAGATTGTGTTTTAAGTTGTATTGCAACTGTGGCTCTTTGGTTGTGGAAGAGACATGTTGGTGAGACAGATATGTGTCTCAAAGGATCCCCATGCTCTGGCACAGGGTCCCCTTCTGTGTGAAGCACAGTTCATCCCTAACCCTATTCAAGCATAACAATGAACAATGGATGGCAAATAAGAAATTCACCAGGGGTCTGGCACCCATGTCTCTGATAGACAGAGGCAGATAGTAATGTCCAAACTAACATACGTTTCTACATACCCTCTACAAATTTCCTAGCATACCCCCTTCTAATAAATGTCCCTGATACATAGGGGCAAATTGGGTTGGATCGCATGGTTAGGCTTATAAAGGCCCTACTGACTGTTAGCCAAGTATGTAACTATGAAGCTATAAACTATGAACTATAAGTTGCACTGTCAATCCATACCTCTCTACCTCTTAGTACAGAAAATCTGTACAAAGACAAAAATAATGAGGGGGCAAAGGCCCAAAAAAGGGGACAATGTTTAAATATTGCTCTAGTGTTGTTACAATAAAAGGTTTTGTGTTAGTATACATTTTGGAAGGGTATGAAGTCTGAAACGCAAATGGCTGTCATTATTCAGTGACTTCAACACTCAATGATTTGCCAGAAAACCACAAATGTTATGAGGAACAGACCAAAAATACATGTCAGACATCTGGACATTCTGCAAAAATCTGGACAGTTGACAGCTATGCCACATACTGGTAGCATGTTCTGATTTGAATGAATGATGTTCATGTGTTATAGGTTATACAGTGGAACAGACAAGATCATGCAAAATAAAAATGTGATGAACACTTGTTACCCTCCTGCCTTCTTCAATGGTAATTCATTCATGATTTTCGCTTTAGTTTGATACAATTTTCCAGATTTTCAATCTGAAACAGTGAAACAGGGAGAGAGAAGATATTACTGTTGTCCATGGCTAAAGACAAGGGTGCCGTGACCCATGACTCCTTCAGGTCAGGTAGTTACAAACTTATCTATGCATTTACTGCACAGTCTGGAAAGACTAATCAGAAAAAAATACTGGCGATATTAATGATGACAATGTGCATTTGGTACAACAGAATTCATATTGTTATATTTTAATGGTTAAGCCTTCATGCATGTCACAAAATCATTAAGTGTTATATACATTTGGGAGCTAAGGATATTATATATTTATTTACTAATTTGTTGACTGGGAAAGCCCAACTGGGCAGAGTCCATTTTGAGTGGAGACTCAAGAAGAAAAGCTCCATCACAGTAAATTACAAGTGAATTTCAGACAGCTTTCACAAAAACAACAGTTACATTTCTCAGGAAAAAATAAACAAGACAGGTAAATGTAGTAAAGTATTTCCATCAACAATTAGAAGTCTATACAATTCTTCCAGGTATAAAATCTTGCAAGAAGTAAATGGATTAATACTGCAAAAGGGAAAACATTTTATAAAGAAGTTTAATGTTCTTATATTTCAGTAAAGAAAGGTTTGCAAGAAGTTCAAGATGCACAATGAAGTATGTTATAAAATTATGTAGGAAGGGAATTGTATACGTTTTTAAAGAGTTCAAGAGATATAATGAAGAAAGCTATAAAATTATGTAGGAGGGGAGGGGAAATGTTAGTATTGTATGGGAGGATAGTGGTAATAGCATATAATTGAGAGAGCAAAGTATAGGATTAGCTATACTTAGGCTACCTATTCCAACTTGGTGTATCTTGAAGTTTACAGCTTACGTATAACTGGGATGCATGAGAGCTGTAGAGTGGTGGATGAGGGCAGTTGGAAAAAGAGAAAGAGAAAGACGTGAAATGTTGTTTAAGAGGAGAGTGAAAAGGGATTTACTGATAAAGTGCAGGAGGGAAAGTTGTAAGAAGTGTGATGATCTCAAGTAGAGTACGGAAAAGAGTTATTGATAAGAAATAAGAAGTTTATCAGATACAGACGTGCAAAAGAGACATCTAAACCTAGGACACATATCATTCAGCAGTTTGTTAACTCAGAAGCATAGATCTAGTTAAAAAAGTTTAGGTTTTGAGATGGTCTGCTAGTCAGTGTTGGGACAAGTCCTGTTAATGTCTTTTTACAAAACATTTCATACTACCTACTTGTGTAATTGCTAATATACTTCAATTATACAATATACATATATCTCACCCATCCTCTGCATTTCTATTGCATTACAATAAGAGAAAAATTAATAACCAGCTTCACAGAAATACAACTCAGCATGAAAATGGACATTTATCCAGTCAGACTATCCCTGTAAACAAATGTAAAATAAATACATAAATAAATAATAAACAAACACTGCTTGGACCTCTTTAAAATTCTTAATGGTGCCCGCATGATAGGAACAGAATCGTTCAACTGCAAATACCAGTGCCGTTACATACTGTGGCATGTATTTATGTTCTACTTCATTAAGACATTTGATTTTCAAGACTAGCGAAGCCAAAAAATTTCATGTGTTAATGAAATGTAATTGTAACATAGGTAGTAACATAACTCAAAGAAGCAAGCAGTAACACAGTCTGTTACCTACTGGCCGAGCTTACAACAGCTGTATGCATTCATTGTAAATTCCCTACTGACATATTTAGCAAATGAATGTATTGCTGCCTTAATGAAATAGTAAGCATTGAAATCCTTCATTATGTGAAATCATTCAGTAGCAAAGTGTAATGCCAAGGTATCCCTTTTCTATGTTTCTATGGAAACCACTCCCTGATTCCTTCAGTATGCAATACAGTCAGCTGACACAGTAATGTAGTGGCTTTAGCACATGTATAGTCCAGAAATCCTTTAGTCTGTAAAACAGCTTTTCTAAACAATGCAAATGCAGACCGTGTGACATATAGCAGGAGTTCTTGTTGTAACATAGGTAGCAACATAACTCAAAGAAGCAAGCAGTTACACAATCTGTTACCTACTGGCTGAGGACATTTCTTACCTATGATGGATACGATGTTACTGGGTGATAGTTGGGTTAGTCTGTTACAGGTAAGAGCATGTGAGGGATTTGGGGTGATACTGAATTTGTAATGAGATGGATGGATAGAAAAAAGCAGTAGAGTCTTGAATGCAGTTATAAACTGAGAATGTGAGCAAATATGCATTCGTGTAGGGAGGGAGTTTATTAGCTTAGGTTACTGTTGAGGAAGTGAAGCATATTCATGCAACTCTCTGTCTTAGATGTTCCAGTTCATGTCTAAAGGACATACACGTGGTTATATTGCAGAGGTTGGGGTATGTGAATACCGTAGTTCTAATGCCAGAACTGAAAAGGTGCGTTTGACAGACTGATGCAAGATAGTCAAAATCTAAACAAATATCCTGGTACGCAATACTGACTTACCCCTGATTTATGGAAACCAACATAATCAAATTTGCTTCACAAAGGCCATTTCTACATACAATTCAATTTCCCTACGATTCACATCGGTTAAGCTCCAAGAATCTCTCCATGGCACTAATCTAGTAAACATACCATAAACTCCAAGAAGAATAAAACAAGTTTTTCCGTAGCTCTTTTGGTGACCCAACAATACAAATAGTCACATTCCACTGTAGATAGTAAAATTCAATGTTACTCATAACTCTCACAGAATAACCCTGACCAAACACAAGAGATATTAACAAAAATACCCTTACTTGGGTCCAAGGAGACAGTTACAATAAAACTTCTCTCTAATCACTGCAGTACTTTCCAGACCTTCAAAGTAGTACCACACATCAAAAACATGTAGATGATTTCCGTAGTATTGTAAGAGTGCGAACCTGAAAAATTACACGTATCTGGTGTACCTATTGTAGTGTAGTAATCATAGTGTTAAACATTTGGTAGCTTTTTGTGGTTTGGGTTGAAAGGTGGTGTGTTGTGTAAGTTCTGTAGTACACAAAGTGGTGTTGCTGCTTATTCAGTCATAAATGATGTGAAAGGCTCTTTTTCATTAAAAGGCGCCTTGTGACTTTTTCAAGATGTTGATGTTTTTTCATTTTACATATAAGTTACAATGTATTCCTTGGAAATATGTAATCAAATACCTCCTACAACATAACTTTTGCCTAGCAATCCCTCTGCAGGGAGAACACCGCGTTGAAGTGTTTTGGCTTTCTTAACTATTGTTTGACTTTCAGCATTAGGAAATGTGTAATGTAATACCTCCTACCACCTAAGTTTTGCGTAATTATTCCTATGCAGGTAAAATACCAAGTTTAAATGTGTGGGTTTTAAGTGTTGCTTGATTTTCACCAGTAGTTGTACGGCACTGGTGGCAAATGCATGAACTATAAAGCCTATTGAATACATTACTTTCTGGTAATGTGCTGTATGACAAGGTATATTTTATTCAAGGTATGTTTTACTCCCATATCCTGGTAACAGCAGTTGTTTACTTTGACTAGTGTAATATGCCTTTACGACACCATTGTTAATGCCATTAATGTGCTTTCATTGCCCCAACAGAGCACACACATCAATATTCATTTTGGCACATATCACATATATGAATATTTAGCAGATTCAGGTGCCTGCCATGAATTGTCAGGCTGGAGGCATGGTTTGAGCAGGATTTGCCTCTGCGCATCCTGTGAGGTATTTCTCTAATACAAAGCCCTTTTCTGACTACTGTCTGATTCATTTGTTTCCTACCTATAAGAGCAAGCTAAAATCTATTAAACCTGTGATCAACACTGTGAGAAAATGGACTATTGAGGCAAGCTGAAGCTGCAAGCCTGCTTTGATTGTAAGGACTGGAATATCTTTGAAGATTCTGCTGCTGACTTGCATGAACTGGCAGTCACAGTAACATCTTATGTTAGCTTCTGTGAAGATATGTGTGTGTCCACTAAGACCCGGTTAAAATTTAACAGCAGCAAACCTGGCTTGTCTTTGTAATGCTGGTATTTAGTTACACTTATGCTCAGTTGCATGTAAGGCTTAATAGTGACTAAGCTTCTGCTGCTACCTCTCAGAGCAGTTTATGGCTTGTCCTGCTTTCTATCTATTTGCTTTTCTTTCATTCATGCTGTTCCCATCCCACCCTTCCTACCTATGTACACCCCCACATTTTCATAGTCTATCCTACCAGTAGCTGGCCTTACATAGTAATATATCTTCCTCCTTTTCCAGTTCTATTATGTGTGTCTCTGCCCACTCTGCTGCTCCATGACTCATGTTAACTCTAACTGCTTCTCTTTTTTTTTTTTTTGTTTTTCAGTTCACTTGGGTCTATTACTACTACAGGTGCTCCCACAATCACACTAAAGCAGCCAGACAACCTAAACCTCCCCAAAAGAAAGAGTTCCAGGGCTGGCAATTAGTCATTACTCCACTAGTGTGTATGTGGCTTATTTTACCATAAAGTTTTAAGCTTTAAGCTGCTTGTTGCTTGATTACTAGTGGTGTGCACATGTGCAGTCTACTGCAGTCCTTTTCCCCATCTCCTTCCCCTGTTCGCTATCGCCTTCCTTTTTATTATTATACAGTAAACTTTGTTTACAGCCCTAGGGGCTTCCCTGTTTCCCAAAGATGCACTGTCTGTGGGTTTTTATTACCAGTGGCTATAAGTAGTTATTTGCCACTTAGAGTTCAGATTACAGGCACAGTATTAAACACACTTACCTCTGAGCTCCCTAGCAGTACCCTGTGCTTGGTAGTGACTGTGTCACTGATTGTTTTATTTTGATTTTGGCTTCTCCTCCTCAGTACACTTTTTCAACTCTACCTGCTATGTTCGCCTCCGGGCTCACTCCACTCCCCTACCCTGACCCCAATTCTCACCTGCCCCACTACCTCTAAATTTATATCCATACGACCACACCCACCCCAAAAAGGGTCCAATAACAAATCTCCCCACATTCCTCCACAGCATACTCACCCACACTCCACCTTTCCTATCTAACCCACCACTCCAATCTCACTCCCCCACTTGCCCTAAACAGTATTACTAATCACCTGCACATCAGCATTACTAATCACTTACTCTCTCTACTCCATTTAATTTCTATCCTCCCTAATCTACAACTACTCATAAACTATTATGATTCTCAAACCTACCTCCATAATACCCCTAACACTTCTTCTTTTCTTCTTATAACATCTCCATACCCCATATATCACAAGCACCCTGTAATCTTCATCTCCCCCTACCTCTATTATTTCAACCACTGCCTCCTTTTCCCTTATAAACATGCTTCTGCCCTCAGCTGCTCTACCCCAATCCCAACCTACCCTATTCCAACACAACACCCAACTCTCAAACTTGATACCAAGCACTCTAAATTTCTCTTTTCTCACATCCTTCAACTTATTACCATCCTTCTGTCAGGTGACATTCACCCTAACTCTGGCCCCCTCAACTTGTCAGCATTCAAACTCACCCCTACTTACTCCCCCCTCAACCTGCAAATCCCTTCTTTTTGCTAGATTGAATGCAAAAAGTTTATGTAACAAAGTTCTTAACTTCCATGCCTGGCTATTCCATAACCACCCAGACATCATGTCCATCTCTGAAACTTGGCTAAAACCCCACATTAAAGACCCCAAAATCACTTCCCCAATTATAACATCTTTAGAAGTGACAGGACCCATAACAAAGGTGGTGGAGTATCTCTTCTCTTCTCCTCCACTCTTTCAGTTACACCCTATACTAAATCCATACCCCAATTCACCAATGCCGAACTAACTCTGGCCCTCCTACAGATAAATAGACACAAACATATATGCATAGCCGCTTTTTATATACCTCCTGGAGGCAATATCCCCATTCTAGGGAATATCCTCTCCTGGTTCTCCTCCAACATTAACAACGAAACCATAATCCTCGGCAATGTTAATATTAACTGGACCCCACCATTCAGTCTCCTACAACCCCCCAAAACCTAAACCTATATAACTTCACACAGCTAATCAATTCTCCGAGCACTACTCCTCTGGTAGTACTCTTGATTGGATTCTGATTTCTCACCCCCATTACATTTCTGACAGTGATACCCTTCCTGACTTTCATCTACCCGCTTTCACTCATCACCTTCCCTCCTCCATACAACTGACTCACACTTGCATCTCAATCCATTCCCTAAAAAACGTCAACACTAAAACCTTCTCTGACTGTCTAAAACACATAAATTGGAGCCCTCTAAAAACCCTCCCCCTAGATAATGCTGTTGCCTACTTCAATACTACATTCATAGACCTATTAAATGCCTTTGCTCCCTCCAGAACTAAAAGAGTTAAAAGTAAGACTGTCCCATGGTTAACCAAAGAAACTATAACCCTTATGCGTATCCGTGGCAAAAAGAAATATAAAACTCCCACCACCCTAAATGAATATAAGCTACTTCGCAATAAGGTTAAAAAACTCATTGTATCCAACTGTAAATCCTACTTCTCCACACTACAATATAGCCACAAGACTAACCCTAAAAAATTCTTGAATAATATCAGTACCCTCCTCAACCCTGGAAAGAAAGACCCCTGGCCTGATCCAAATGTATCTACTCTGTCCTTAGCCTCCCAATTCATTTCCTACTTTATCAGTTCTATAACCAAACTAACCACAACCTTCCCCAACAATGCCCTACTTCCACCTCCCCCTATCTCTCCCTCACCAACCACTATCACTTCCCAACCCTTCCTTTCTAGTTCCTAAAAATAGCTGCTGATGCCATCGCCTTCCCCATCTCCATTCTAATAAATTCGGCAATCCAAAAAGTCCACATACCCCTACTCTGGAAAAAGGCCTTTATAATTCCCCTCCACAAAGGGGGCAATAACAATGACATTCCTAATTTCTGACCAATCACCATCTTATCTCCTATCTCAAAAGTTCTAGAAAAATGTATGCAACTACAACTATTACCCTATCTCATGGACAACCACCTGCCCACTCCCACACAGCGTGGATTTAGAGCTGGTCACAGTACCACCACCACTCTCCTCGCCTTCCTCGAAACCATCAATAAAGCTCATGAATCTGGCTGCTTAGTATCTAC
This sequence comes from Protopterus annectens, assembly GCF_019279795.1. Lineage (NCBI taxonomy): Eukaryota > Metazoa > Chordata > Ceratodontiformes > Protopteridae > Protopterus > Protopterus annectens. The sequence continues at coordinate 636,491,944 of NC_056743.1, forward strand.
CCTCCTTCTAGATTTATCCAAGGCCATTGATACTAGCTCACATACTCTTCTCCTGTCCAAACTCTCTAATCTCAATCTATCCATCTCTACAACCACCTGGGGTTCTCTAGTTACCTCTTTGACAGGCAACAGGCCATCAAATGGAAAAAAGGCATCTCCTCCTTCTCCTTCCTTAATACTCCAACAGGCGTACCCCAAGGTTCCATATTAGGTCCTTTACTATTCAACATTTTCAGAAATGACTTTTACTAGAGCATTCCTAGTGCTAAACCTGTCCAATATGCAGATGACTCTACAATCATCTCCTCTGCTACTTCCATCTCCTCTCTCTTAAAATAAACTCAAGACGCTGTCTCTTCTACTGACCGCTGGATGTTAGATAACCACCTAGCACTCAACGCTTCAAAAACTAAAATCATGATATTTACTCCTTCAAAAAATACCATTATAGACAAATACTCATTCTCTATTACCAGACAAAACAATACATGTCTAGAAGTAGTCGCTCATACAAAGCTTCTCAGAGTCCTTATCGGCAAACAATTAAAATGTGATACTCACCTACAAGCTAATATAAAGAAAACCCATCAAAAACTCGGTATGCTTTACCACCACAACCGCTATCTCACCCATCTACTAAATTTGTTCTCTCTACCACCTACCTCATTCCTTCCCTCCCATATGGTGCCCCAGTTCTTACTAACATTCAATCTTCCCTAAAGACAAAACTATCTTCCTGTTACAACAAAATTTCAAAGTTCGCTACCAGCTACAAATCCTCCTTCCACCGCTGCAATGACCTTTGCAAACTAAACTAGCTAGAACTGCCCAACTATCTATCCTATATTTAACTAACTCATGCTCATAAACGTATCTTTAAACACTCACTCTGCCCCTCCCTAGCCTCCTCTCTCAAAGTGCATCTGCCTAATAGACTTCTAAGATCCAATAACCAGAATCTGCTTGAATTGCCCAAATATGTTTGCCCACCAGGCAAACATCTATTATCCTTTTCTGCAGCATGCCTTTGGAACTCACTGCTGCCAATCATTCATACCACCCACAATCCCTCTGCCTTTAAGACCTTGCTTCATTCCCATCTCATATTGCTCTGGGAATGCTCCTGCTCTCACCCCACATGACTCACCACTACATTATTCCCTGCTCTTCATTTTCCATCACTCTCACTTCTCATTCACCATGCTGAGCTACTTTGCTTCTTATCCACCCTTTCTTTCACTCTTTTACTTATAGACTTCTCTTTATTACTATTATCTTGCTAAGATATCATGTGAGGCACTGTGCTACCACTGTTATATTCCAATGTGTTAGCTAATCTGTTTTTTTAAATAGTCACTAATGAGTTTCATATTTTTCTCTGAATTCCACTACAAACTGCATTTTTATCTAATACTGTGTTTATCATCTCTATTACAACATGTGAGCGCATTGTTTTATTTGTATACTGTTCTTGTGTACTGTTTTTTAATGGAGCTTTACTCCCCAGGACTCCATTGAAAATGGGCTCTTCTCGGCCCAGTGGACTATCCAGAAAAACGAACTGTAAATAAAATAAAAATAAAAATAAAAAATAAATTTAATGTCAAACCAAGGAAGATACTATAGAAGTGGGGATAGAGCCCTTTTCAGACAGGCAAGTAACACACTGACAAAAGAAATCAAGGTGCTGAAAAAAACTATTTAAAAGGCTGAAACAAAACCCCAGTTTTTAGCCAATGATCCCATATAACAAACTACAGGAAATCATCCCCCTACACTACACCTAATTACCAGCTGGCTGATGATCAGAATGGTGTTTATTGTAGGTTTGATAAGTCTCAGGCAACAGATGACACTGTTGCTAGCTCTCTCAGTGTTTAGACTTATATGACTGTCTCTTCCACACATTCTCACATTCAACCTGCATTAATTATCTCTGTAGAGGTCAGTTTTTTAAAAGACAGCACATTATGAAAGTAGTAGGTCCAGATGGGGGTTTCACCCTCCTGTTTCAAAACCTGTGCTGATCAACTGGCTCCTGTTTTTACTCAGATTTTTAATACATCATTAGAGCTGTGTGAAGTTCCCTTATGTTTCAAACAAGCCATGATCATGCCAGTCCTTAAAAAATTCAGTATAAAAGGACTGAATGACTACAGCCCTGTTGCTTTGACATCAGTGGTCATAAAGACTTTTGAGAGTCTGGTGTTAGCTCACTGGAAGTATATAACAGCTTCCTTGTTGGACCCCTACAGTTTGCTTATTAAGAGAACCGGTCATTGGATGATGCACTTAATATGGGTCTGCACTATACCTAGGGATTAACCCAGGGACATGTGCAAGGATTCTGTTTGCAGACTTCAGCTCTTCATTTAATACATTAATTCTGGAACGTCTTCACTTGAAACTCTCCCAGCTTTCCGTTCCTGCCTCCATCTCTCAATGGATCACCAATTTTCTGACTAATAGGAAAGAGCAGGTGAAACTGGGTAAAATTGCATCTATCGCATGATCAATATGAGTGCCCCTCAGGGATGCGTACTATCCCCACTCCTATTCTCCCTCTACACTAATGACTGCACTTCTAATGACCCCTTTGCCAAACTTATTAAATATGTGGACAATACAACCATTCTTGGGATCATCAGAAATGGTGATGAGTCTACATACAGATGGCAGGTTGAGCAGCTGGCCCTTTGGTGTGGTCAGATTAATGTGGAGCTGAACACTCTTAAAACTGTGGAGATGACATGGACTTTAGGAGTAGTACTAGAATATTATACCCCCTCTTTATATTTAATATTGCTGTGTCAGTTTTGGAAACCTTCAAGTTTTTGGGATCTATGATCTCCCAGGACTTGAAGTGGGAGACCAATGTATGGTCCACTATAAAAAAGGCATAACAGTGAATGTACTTTTTGTGACAGCTGAGGAAGTTCAACATCACACAGGAGCTGTTGATTCCATTCTACACAGCATTGAGTCTGTTCTCAGCTCATACATAACAATGTGGTTTGGATATATATATCTAAACATGACAAAAATATGTTCATCGAATAGTTAGGTCTGCTGAAAATATCATTGGTTCTAGTTTTCCCTCCTTACAGGACCTGTACTATTCCAAAGTCATGAAAAGGGCAGTGAAAATCATCACTGACCCTTCACATCCAGGCCACCATCTTTTTGAACTATTACCACCAGCCAGGCATTATAGATTAATATGCACCAAAACAAGCAGATATAAGAACAGTTTTTTCCACAGGCCATCAACCTCAAAAAATCATTTACTCAGCTTATTATATTGGTTATTCTTTTTTCCAAGCCTTCAAGGGTTCTGCAATATTGTTTAGGTATTGCTAATTCTTGTTTCTTTTAGAGTTTATTTCTGTATTTCTTGCACTGAGTTGCACTTTGTACCTTGTACATATACGCATATGTATATTTGCATTTTTATCTTGTTCTTAATAATTGTATGTATGCCTTTTGTCTTGTTTTTAATAGTTCTATATATGTCATTTATTAATTCATACTTGTAAAGTCATTGAAAATGGAGTCAAATTCCTTGTATGTGTGCATACTTGACCAATAAATGTGATTCTGATTTGGATATACATCAGCACTGACAGACCTTGTTGCTTTGCCAGAGATGGTCTTCATCTGTCACCCATGGGATTTCGGCTACTGGCTAAGGCTCTTGTCACCCCTATAGTACCTTTTTTAGGCAGTGTCTCAAGGATAAAATTCCTGACTTAAAAATTCAATCTAAAATCAACCTCAAGGTTATGCTGCTAAATGCTAGGAGTCTTAACATGAAACCACACTCACTGGAAGCAGTTCTCACCTTGGGAGACATAGACATTTGTGCAGTCATGGAGACCTGGTTCAAGGCTGTAGACAGCACCCCAGTCATACCTGGTTACACCTCCTTCCACACGTTCAATATTCATTAAAGATAAATCCACCTCCAGATTGGTTAAACAGTAGGATTCCCTGGAGATACTTCAGGTGCAATTAACTGTTGTTAGGACACCTATTCAAGTCACTGCCAGCTACAAGATCCCCTCCATGAATCAGGACACCTACTCTGCTTCTTTGGGTCTACTTGAGTCTATCAAGATACATCTGAACACCATAGTTTTGGGCAACTTTAACTAACCATCCTTTGACTGGGTAAATCATTTGTGCTCAAACTCACTTTCCCAAAGGTTCCTCAAGTTTATTAACTCCATTGCCCTGGACCAGCTGGTTGACAACCCCACAAGGGGTGTCAACATCCTGGATCTGGTGCTTACCAATATGGGGGAACCACTGTATCACCCCCCCACTGTGAGGTCTTCCCGGGTGAGATCTGACCACAAATCAGTCTCATTCAAAGTAACTATCACACCTGCCCCCCCCCCCCCAGTAGCAACTAAAGTAAAACATGTCTCCAAAACAGATTATAACCTCTTATGGGATTGTATAAATAGCTTCACTGCATGTTCCCCTCAGATGGAACTGGCAATTATGCTGAGTTCTGCACCAATGCTTTATACAAGCACCTGTATAACTGCATTGACCACACCTGATAGGACCAAAACAAGCTCCTCAAGGAAGAGCAAACCTGCCTGGTGGACAACTGCCATTAACAGACTTTACAATAAGAGGAAAAAGTCGCTGTCTAAGAGTAAAAGGGACTAAGCCCTAAACTGAAAACACTCCATCCTCAGCTTAAACAAGCAAATAAGACTTCTTGTGTAGTCCTCCAAAGAAAACTACAAATCCAAATTAGGCTTCTTCAATTAAGGACAGCCATAAGGCATTCTTTAGTTCCATCCATATGCTGAAAGGAAAGGCTCAGACTTGTGCTGAAGTGGTAGTTAGTGATACCACATATACTGAGCCTGTGGACATAGTTAGCTAGTTGGCCAACAGGTTCTGTGAAAACTTCACTCCTCCGTCCTTGCCATACTTACCCCATGACATCCCTACCAGCTGTCCTCTACTTTGTATCTCTAAAGAGCAGGTCATAAACACCCTCTCTAAGGCAAAAAGCACAGCATCTATGAAGCCTGATAACATCCCAGGCTGCATCCTACTTGGGCTTCAACAAGAATTAGCAACACCATTGGGTACTCTTTTCAATCATAGACTAAGCACCGGCTTTGTCCCAGCTGAATGGAAAATGGTCACTGTTATTCCCCTGCACAAAGGTGGTGCTTCCACTGACCCTGGAAATATAGACATATTAGCTTGACTACCCTTATTTGCAAGGCCATGGCGTGAATCATCATGTACCTTATCAACAAAGATATAGGTAATCTCCAAACACTTCATCCTACTCAGTTTGGATTTGTCAAAGGGAGATCATGCCTGTTAAACCTAGTGGACTTATTCAAGATAGTCAACAAGGCACTTGATGAGGGGAAATCTGTGCATACAGCCTACCTCGACTTATCCAAGGCTTTTGACACTATCCCTCACTCAGGCATCATTGACAAACTCACCCAGCTAGGTATCAACTTTTATATCATTAGATGGGTTGCTAACTGGCTCACCGATAGAACACATTTAATCAAAATAGGGTAATCCACTGCCAATATCAGGCCAGTCTTAGAACCACTACTGTTTTTAATCTATTTCTCTGAAGTGCAAGCAAAAACTAAAGGCTTATGGCTGACAGAGTTTGCTGATGAATGCAAACTGGGAGCAGTCATAGAATCTCCAAATGATGTCAACATCCTACAAGAGGGTCTTACGCAAACAAATGATTGGTGCCAAAATCATGGCCTTAAACTCAATGCAAAACAAATGTATTATAATCCCTTTTCATAAGAGAGATGTTCCTGCTAACTACCACATCAATAGCAACACCCTAAGTACGCACTCAGTGGTGAGAGACCTGGGCACATAGGTTGACAGCAACCTTACCTTTGATCACCATGTTTCCACAGTGGTAAGAAGGGCTTATTATTTTTCATCTCATAAGTAAGAGCATTGCCTCCAGAAAACAAAGAAGTTATAACTTCCCTGTACTCTTCCCTAATCAGGCCAATAATTGAGTACAATGCCCCTTTTGGTATGTACCTTTCCAAGCACCTGCAGCAATTGGAGAGACCACAAAAGTTTCTCACAAGGAAAATTCAAGGTCTTTAACATCTGTCCTATGTGGATCATCTAAAATCACTGTCACTTTATTCTGTTTCTCAAAGACTACTTAGATGCGATCTCTGCCTTGCATATAAGGCAATCTCTGACCCTCCTTTATTGGAAATGCTGCATATCCACAAGTCAAATGTTACATGGGTTACTTGATCTAAAGACCTTAACCTGGTATGTGACATTAACAGAACCTGCTGGAGGGACAGATTTCTCTCCCAGAGGTTACCACACCTTTGGAAAAGACTCCCTCTTCATGTCGAACAGAGCACCTCATTGGCCCTCTTCAAATACAATCTGGATGATTGGATGGATAGCCATAAATTCACTACAGGGGTTCCACCTGTGCCCCTCTTGGATAGGTTCTGATAGTGGAATAAGGGTAGAACTTGGCTAGGCTTGTAAGGGTCTTAAGACCATTGGCCTAGTAACTTCTTATGATCCTATGATTAACATGCAGGTACTCAGATTTAAAGTCTTAACAGGTCACTTTGCTTCTTTTGAGCTGAAGCTTTTGCTTACCTACTTATTGTAGATGGAGACTAGTGGTAGGGAAATGTAAGAGCACAGATTTCTTGTCTTTTTTACTTCAGCCAATAGGGGGAAGCAGGACTATTCGACCCCGGACTGTTCGCCCCCAGACAGTTCGACCCCAATCCATTTCTATACAATTTCATGTATAAATTTATATGTATTGTATATGTGATTTTTTAGTAGACAGTTCGACCCCAGACTGTTTGACCCCAAATATATTCTAGTAAGTACTTTATCATTATGTTATTATTTAATGAATTATTCAATAATAACACTGTTAATTTTTCATTGTAAATATATATATATTTTACTTATATTTTTATTTAATTTAATTATTACATTGATTAGTATAACTATAACACATACATTTTTAACATATAATAACTAGTGTTATGTTTTAACATATTATGACTAGTGTTACTTTATAACATATTTTTATAATAAATTAAACACATTTTTTTATTTTATATTATGCTGATATTTTAATCAATCTATTATGTATTATAAATCCATTAAACCCCTACCACTTTGCGCTGCTGTGTTTTGGCGGTATTTCGTTGGCAGTTTGGAACCCCTACCATTTGCCGCTGTTTCTGTTTAGCCAAGCAGACAGTGTATGGCATTCACACAGCGCAGAAGACACACGACACAACAGCAATGTCAACTTTGGTCCAGTAGAATACATTTACTTACCGGTGCAAGAAATGGCGGAGACAGAAGCACTTTCTTTCTGTGGCTGACAGCTAGGCGTAGTGAAGGAATTCATTTTTATGTTTTAATATTGTGGCAACTGTTGGCTGATGCAGAAACACTCGTCTCTGGAGAGGGGGAAAGAAAGAGAACTCTAATTAATTTGAAACAGCCGTTTAAACATTTATGTGAAGCCATAAGCTTCAGGGCTCCCAGCTGATACCCTCCCCCCAATATTACAAAGGAAGGAAGGAAGCTGTTTGGTATCGGTCATTTCTTTACAAAGTAGGTGCAAACTACAAATGGAATGCTGGACAGATACAGTATGTCTGCCAAAACTAAGTTGATAATGTAGACGTACATTGAACCTGTACTCTGTATTGATAGTTTCACAATAATCAAAGTGTATATATTGCCCACCATCCCAATTAGGCACATCACAGTCAGGATAGTACCCAATAGGAAGGTCACTACAATCTCGTTCATAGAAATGGTGTTTTCCAAAGAGATGTTCTCTTGGCTGGATTGGTTTTTCGGAATCTGAGGCACTGCACTGTTTTGTACAGTTTCCATGTTATTGCCCTGGCAAATATTTACAGCTGTGAATAATAAACTCTATAAAATACTAACTGATTTTATATATCATTAGCAGTTATTGTTTATTCGTTAAGAATGAAAATGGACGTTTCACAGCAATATTCTGAAATATGACTGATAGCATTTGCAGGTACATTAAAAATAACTTTGCGCTACCTCAACAGTGCTTCTTTAGTGTCATTCTTGCAAATTTCATGTTCAGTGCAGTGGGCATCTTGCACGGTTATCCGTTAAATACTCGTGATGCACATGTCTTTGCTGCACTAGTCAAATACGACATCAAAAGCAAATTCCAGCAAGGTTTCGCATATCAGTATACTCCAAGAAGAGAAAAACAGAAGTTACTGTAGATAGCGACGTGGTCAGGTAAAACCGAACAGAAGATATACTAAAACCATTCAGGGTACTAGGGATACTTTATTTTTTAATGCCTTAATTGTATTTTTATTGTTAATTTTATTTATTTTTATACAATGTTAATTTTACCATTATATGGTAACTCCGGACTAGTTAGTGCTGCGAACTTCCGGATGTTATTGCTACTGCTTATTTCCTTGTTTTTTTCTATATAATTCAACTAACTAATTGCATTTTTTGTAAAGTAAGTGTAGTCGAACCACACAAATAGAAAAGAAAAAGACTGTCTAAACCAATTTTAAGAATGTTTAAAGAGTCTTTCTTTTCTATTTATGCTTTGATGTACTTTGGCTTCACTTACATTATTTTTTTTATTCAGGTCCAACCATCCGGGGTCAAACTGGTCACGGGTGAATCATCTGGGGGCGAATCGGTGGGGTCCAAACATCCTGTACCCAAAGTGGGCATTAGTTTAGTCATACATATGAAACAATGAAGAACTCTCGGATACCTATTCAAAGTTTCTTCTGACAATCAGACAGTCAGGTTTTTGGACCTCAGCATTATGCCCTCTCTAGAGTAAGGTGTCCCTATCTATGATGACATTGCTTTTTAGGTTACTAATTTTTCTTATCAATTTGCAGAAAAAAATGTTTATTCATAGTTAGTCAAAGCTTGGCATAATATTCATGTCACGATAAAGCAGTTGAGATTTTATGGTCATTGTTTAATGCTTTAAATGAGTCCTATGAGTGTTAACATTTCTTTTAAACTGGATGTATGTGCTTGATATAATGAGTACTTTAATTTGACTAGATGTGAAGTTTCTCAGGGTTGTATTACACATAATATTCACTGATAGAGTAAGCACTTAAATATAACGTATGTAACAATAGATTCATAGGTTTATATGAGTATACTAGGCTATTCACCACTAGGATCCTTATAATCCTAGCCATGCAACTGAAATTTGACTCACAAATTTCATTTATTGGGGGTGATTTACTTTCTGCCTGTGTCCATCAGAGACATTGGAGCCAGACGAGGGTTGAGTTTCTGATTACCCATCCATTGGTTCAAGTTGCACTTAAATAAGGATTGGAGGACCTCTGCTTCACATGGATGGGAAGCCTATTCAAGAGAATGGACATTTTATGAGAAACACATCTGTCTCTCTGACATGTCCTATTTATGGTACAATCAAAATTTATGTCTTTTAATCTAGTAGTTCCACTGCTGTTTGTTTTGCAGATGTGCAAAAGATTCATCAAAACAGGGTCCATGGATGCCTTGGACACCAGGCAAAAATTACCTCTCAGAAGTCTGTATGTTACTGAGTAAAGGGACAAGGCTTTGAGGTGACTGCATGTACTGTCTGTATTGTTTTTGCAAGGGATCTATGTGGACATTCCAGTTGTCTTGTCAGGTACACACAGAAGGGGGTATTACACTCCATGACAGATCCGATGAGGGCCAAGTACAGGGTATGATGACCTCTCTGCACTCAGATGCCATGCTCTTGCTTATATCTTGGATACACGTGGGTGATGTTTTAATATTTTTGCAGAAACTTCCTCTTACTGTAATGGTTTGATTTATTTGAACTTCTTGTGAGTATATTAATAAAAATTAAGAGAAGTTAAATTCAAAATAATAGGGGAATTGTGACCTTGAAGAAGCCTTTTACTGTCAGCCATGTGACTTACAGACACAAAGAAAGATTGTGACAAAAAGGGATGCTACATTCAGTGCAAGCTTATAAAATTATCTTTTCCCCCAGTGAGGCATTGCAAGCAGCTAGTTCTGCTATCATCTGAATTGCTGTACTGAATCTTAGTGTTGCACTTAATTTAAATATTGCAAGAATTGTAAGCACTTTTATACTGATTTCTATTAGGAACAAATCCCCTAATTAAGTCATAGAATGTAAGCAATGTAGGAACTGATATATAGCAAAAGTAACTGGAAGAAATTGGAAAGAGACAAGAACGAATGTCTTTGTCTGTTAATTACCCAGAACTGTGCTGAACAGGTATCATTTCTCTCTTTTATGGGCCAAGTCATTTTGTAACTTTCACAATAAAGTCTGAAAACATCGTAGTTCGGTTACGGATGCTTTATTATGTACAGTGGAAGCAGATGTCAACACTATCTGAATACTGTTTACTATAACAGTGTTGATAAACTGAAACAGTCTGTAGAAATTCTGTATTCCTTTCCTCCTGAATATTCTGAAATGCTGGATATTTGACCTGATATCAGCACTCTGTATTGCAAAGACTTTCTGCATAGCAGTCCAAATGAAATAACTTAACTGTGTCTGAAATATTTCCTAATAATACCAAAACCCTGCAAATCTCTACATGACTTGGTTTCCAAGTCTTGTACAATATAAACAAAATGTGTTTGCACTCAGATGCATGGCACATTCTGTTCTTATCAGTATTTATGACTGAAGGTTATTTTTACTCTTTGACATTTCTAGACTTATGCAAAGAGAGTTCTGTATTTTTGTAAATTTAAATGATACCAGATGTAAAAACTCCTCTTGAAATACCTGAACACATACACAGGTATCTTTTTCTGTAGTTACTTTAAATTATGAAATATAAAATAAAGACACTGGCTTACCCTTACATTTTAAGGCCTATGCAAGGTCTGTTCTACTAACTGCATCTATGTAGGATTTATTCCATAAGAATTGTCTCTGAAATTACTGAAATGGGATTTACTTCTGTAATTACTTTATAAATTTATTAATATAGTCTTCAAAGGATACTCTAATGATCACTAGGACTAATATAAAATATGTTTTATTTGGTAAATAAACTTGCAATTTTAATTTTGACCACTAGGTGTCACTTGAGCATTTACAGTCTGTTTGGACTGAAGCCTTTTTATGTGGTAATCATAACTGGGCAATTCTTTAATGTGTTAAAACTAGTAAACTTCTCTTTTTTATACCGCTAATATGTGTATCTTGAAGCATAAGTACCATATACTGTGTTAACTTGTGTCTGTAAATCTTCAACCAGATTTGTTACTAATAATCTTGTCTATTTACCTTTTTAATTTCTATGTGCTGTAATAAATATCTGCCTTTTAAATTTGTGTATTAAATATCCTGTAACTATGTGCTGCAATAGTAGAAGCACCCGCACTAAAATCTATGCTTTCTGTACAATAATTAAGTGTACTGTATTCTGTTAATTAGTTAACAAATTATGCCTGACCTGTTATACCCTTGAATATCTTCTCCTTCTTCTTTCATCTTTTCCCAGTTAGGGATCACCACAGCAGATCATCTGTCCACTCATGATTGGCGGTGGAGTTTTACGGTGCCAAGTTGCCAGCCCAGTGCCCAACCTTCCATAGAAGGCACACACACACTCACACCTAGGGCCAATTTAGAGTGTCCAATCCACCTACAGCATATACCCTTGAGTATTGTATGTATTTATTTATTTTACATTTATTTACCAAGAATGTCTTACTTGGCTAGAAACCCATTTTCAGTGGAGGGTCACAGAAAAAAGCTCCAAATACAAAAAGTTTACAAAAAGTTTGCAATACATAGATGGCTGATTGAAATACATAAGTAAAAAAAAATAGACATTAATAAAACATAAGTAAAAAATAAGGCTCTAGTTAGTATAGTAAACATAATTTCAAGAGAACTTGAGAAAGAACTGTGGGAATTTACAGAGATGCAAAAATCAACATCCATCATAAATGTTACAATAGTTAAGTCATTTTTTACAGTACCATCCAGTATTGGGATGAATATTTTGATAGTACTCTAGCGATATGAATCTGGGAAAAAATTATAGAAGGTAATGAGTGTAGGAAGTAAAAAAGGTTGGAGGAAGGGAAATGTATTTGGGGTTGAGTAAGAAAGCAGAGATGAGTCTGGGGATAAAAAGGATTAGTGAGTTAAGAAAAAGTTTTGAGTTCTAAGAGAGGAAGTGAAAAACAGATTATCCAGGAGTACAGGAACATAGCCAGTTTATGGTAAGGTGATCTCTGAGTAGTATCTCAAATTTGGAAGTATTATTGGTATTTAGTTTGCTTTGTGGTATAGAAACACAGTGCTGGATATCTTGTTGGAGAACAGAGAATCTTAAAAGGTATTGCTGGCTTTTATAACTTTTAGTAATAGCTTGTTAGATGACCTCAGTGTTCTGGAGTTAGTGTAGGGCTGAAATAAATCCTTGAGCATGGAGTAGTTCTGTGGTTGTTGAGTAATGGAGTTGGCAATAGTTAATTTGTTCAAGGATAGCAGGGTGGGTAGTTTGATCCATTTTAGTTCACACAGAGCAGAGCAGTGGTGAGAGCTATAAGGATGTTTCTTAGCAAATCTGGCTATTTTATTATAACAGGCCTCTAGTTTGCTTAAGTTTAATTTTCTGAGGTTAGTGAAAAGGAGGAGATGTAAAGAAGTGTGGAGATCAAATGTGTTCTGGCTACGGAGTGTCTGGTGGTGTTGGTGAAGTATGGCTTGGCTCTGTAAAGTGAGCCAAGTTTGATGTGAACATTTTTGATAGATAGCATGCCTGTCAAATTTCAGGCAGTTATCGATTGTGACCCTGAGAGGTTTGATGTATTCAACTGGTTTGATTTTGGTTTTGCTGGAAGAGTAGATGATGAAGGGTGAAAGTGATCTTGTGTTTTGATATTAGAGAAGAGCATTTGTTTTGTTTTGTTTGGATTGAGTTTTAGTTGGTATTTGGACAGATAGTTTTCAATGTCTAGGAAGGATTGTTTTTTTTTTCTAGGAGTTCTGGTAGGGTTGGATCAGAACATATGAGGGAGCAATTGTCAGTGTATTGCATGATATAGGCTAGGTGGGTGGCATTACAGAGAAAATATGGTGAATAGCAAGGGACCTAGGATTGACCCTTGTGCAACACCAAATGAGATGGGTAGTAGGGAAGAGAGTTTGTTTTGCCACTTGACTGCTTGAAGGCGGCCAGATAAGTAGCTGCAGAACCAAGATAGGGCTGGTTGGGTAAGTTTAAGGGTAACTTGTTCACTGAGTAGTTTTGGTGATATACTGTGTCAAATACTTTAGATATGTCAAGAAAAGTGGAAGAGACAAGTTTGCCATTGTTTCTTAGGTGGTTGACTGTATTGGTAAAACTAATTAGCGCTGTTATGGTGCTGTATTTGGGTCTAAAATCATGTTGGGAATTAGAGAGAAAGTTATTTAGTAGATAATCGAGAAGTTGTTTTTATCATTGTTCTTAATCAAGAAGTTGCTTGTGTATGCATTTTTCAAGAATTTTGGCTAGTGGGGGAAGCATAGCAATTGGTCTGTAGTTTGAGAAATTTGAGGAGCCTCCTTTGTGCAAAGGGATTATGTGAGAGACTTTCCAGAACTTGGGATATATTGCTTAGAAATAGTTCAGTTGATTAGGATGGAGATGGGGTAAGAGATGGCATCTGCGGCCAGTCTGAGAAATTCATTAGTGAGTAGGTCAGCAGCGAGGGATGAGGGCTTTAATTTGTTTAGAAGTTTTTTAATGGTGCTAGTTTGTATTAGTCTAATGAAGAAAAAAACTGAGGCTAGATAATGTTTCCATTGGAACTAATAGGGGAGTATTGATGACATTTTAATGAGGGATAGTATGGAGTTAATGAAGTGTGAATTAAATTGAGAAGCTATGTGTTATTTGTGGAATTAGGAGTGTAGGAGGTGGAGTAGTGGAGTGACCAGACTTAAGAAGTTGTTTAATGGCTCCCCAAAATTTCTGGGGATTGTTTTGGTGTTTTTGTTGGATTGTACTCAAATATAACTTTTTGTCATTTTTGATTTGCTTTTTGGCTAGATTTCTTAGTTGTCAATAGGTGACAAGGGAGGTTTGGTTTTTTGGTCTCCTGGTATTGAGACCAGACACTGGATCGCTATTTGAGGAGTTACTTGGTGCCCATAGTTATCCATGTAAGTCATTTAGATTTAACATGGGTCTTCCTAAGGGGCACACAATTATCTAGAATATTGAGGAATGTATTACTGAAGTGTTGAACCACTGAGTCTACGCAGAGATGTTTTAATGGGGACCAGTCACATTGTTGTAGGAGGGACTTGAGGATTTTGGAGAGAAGTTTTTTTTTTTTTGTTGTGGACCTGTTTCAATATGATGTTTTTTGGGGTGCATGTCCAGTGCCTAAGTAGGCAGCCAGTGTGAAGGTGAAGCCTATTTGTTAATGTCCACTCCAGGATTGATTGCTTGTTGCAATTTTATCAGTTCTGGTTGGGGAGAGTATTATTTGGGAGAAACCATAGAGGTTACTAAAGTTGGAAGGGTTTTCTGAAGAGCAGGTATACCAGTCCAAGTTACAATCTCCCATAATAATAGTTTCCTGATGAAAAGGGGAACCTGACCAATAGAAAAGGTTTTCAATGATTGAAGTTTTTTTTTTCCTGGAGGGTATGTAGATTCTGATAATCACTATATTTCTATAGGAGTTTAATTGGAGATGGGAGATGAGTACTTCTGAACCTAAGAGATCCTGGGGCTTATATTCAAGATGTTCCAGTCAGAGTGTGTTTGTATACATAACAGCTGTACCATCTCCTTGGTTATTATATTAAATAACTATTGCTGCTTATTCTTTAGATAATGTATCTTAATAAGCCCATTGCAAATAATTCTGTCTCTTTACCCTTAAAACTAATGACTGAATAATAAGCCTGTTACACATAATTCTGTCATTTTACCCTTAAAACTAATGACTGAATAATGTGAAGTGTGATGTAATTGCATGTTGTAGTCTGTCTATTAATGTTGTTAGAACTGTATAAATGAGTATGAATGTTGTATTGTGAAATCTGACTGAAATGTACCATACTGAACTCATAACTGAGCATGAATGTGATAGTCTGAACTTTGAGTGAAATTTACATTAAAGTGATACATGTTTAAATTGAACATGAAAAAATAGCTGCATATAAATGTTATATTCTGGAAACTACCTAAACTAATAGTAAAGGAGTACCTTTTCTGCCCATGTTACCTGCATACAGATAAGAGCATAAATCAAAATCTGATAAATGTTATATTCTGGGGTTAAACTATTAGTGGAGAAATACTGTTTTTTTCTGACATTATCTGAGCACAGCTAAAAGCATAAACTTAAAACTAGTGTTGTTATACAATTGTATGAAAACATTTGCATACTTGCTTTAACTCTAATCATGAGTAAATGAACATCAGTTATATATACATTTTACCTTTAAAAATTTTAGATAACTGAAACATGTTTAAACTGAAAAGTAGTACTATTATACAATTGTCTGAAAACATTTGGATACTTGCTTCAACTCTAATCTGCACAAGTGCACATCTATTGTGTACCATATACTGTATTAACTTGTGTATGTATATTTTAACTTTAAAAAATTCAGATAACTGAAACACATTTAAGCAAACATCGAAGAAAAGCACAGTTGTTGTATACACATTTTAGATACTTGAGTTGTTCACCACAGCTCTTGCCAAGTTTAGGCCATACTCTGAATAGTCTCAGTTACTGTTGTGGTATTGGAAGGGCTGCTTTACAGTACTGTCTTTAATTCAGCTTGCTGAGCTGGCCTGTACTCTGATACCTCAGTCCATACCCTGGTGTGCTTGGTAAACCCCAATTTCTGCATGAAAATTAAACACAATATTGAACTGTTTATATATACACATTTATTAATATAGTTGAAATGATCTAATTCTGGAACTTTAGTTGTCTGTCCTTTATACAAGTATATGAAGTTTCTTTGACATGAGATTTGAACCTGTGACTTTAATGACACATAATATTTATGTTGCACTCTTTTTTTGCATGGGATCTAAATTTTTACTGTACTGTCACTTTTAAAATGTAGCATTGACTTTAAATGTTGCATTCTGTAAACTAGTAAAACATCTATCTCTGTCCATATCAAGATATTATTTATATATTGCAACACTTTACTACCATAATTAAAAGGTCATACCAATGCGTGCTGAATAAAACAACACAAAAACATATTTGCCAGATCTGTAACTGTGAACTCTTTATTCTACAAATTAACTTGACTGTCATTTCTGGTATACCCTACACAACATATACTTCCAGAATGGTAAATGCATACTGTTAACCTTTTTCTTACTGGCCTCTCCCAGTATGTCTTAGCCTTAAGATACTGTTTCTGAAAGTGTGGCAGCTTGACTCCCTGCACTTCAGCTGTGGCAGTTGAACTGGAATTTATTTTATCTTTAACCTAAAAATCTGCATGTTCCTGTCATAAATCAATTATTTAAATTCTGTACATTTGCACAATCTACTGCATACAAATCCTTACAAGTGTCATACATGTGCACTACTGTGCATTCTGTAGCATTTTTATTTTTCCATAAAATCTTGTTACTAAAGTATAAAACAACATGCTACACTGATGACATGTCCTTACCTACTATGGAGCTACTACACTTGGAGCTGCTCATTGCTGCAATCTTTGATCCTTTAAATCCTGACAAAACTGCGCTCATGTCTTCTAGAAGAGGTGTATGTGTAACTGAAATTGATGTGTCTGTATTAATCAATACATTATTCCATAATTTATTTTCTGCAAACAGTGAAATATTGCCATTTGGACTGCTACACCCTGTATAAATAAGCTGAAAAATCTTTTTTTTATAGAACTAGCAACAACACTGGTGAGCTATGGTATGCATATCTTATTTATTTTGCCCTGAAAAACTAGTAATAACATTAACTTCAGGTGGTGTTTACTTTATCAAATTGATAAAAAACTAAACTCTGATTACTCTTATTCCCTCTAGTGCAATATTTGCACTGGCTTTTGAAAACAAACTAGAATTTAATACATTCTGAGCATCTTGATATTGAAATAACTTGAACTTGAGACATTGCAAATGTGTGCTTTGCATTTGGCATGGACATCTGCATGTTACTTATACTGACCGTGTTTATGTCTGTATCTACAATACTGCCACTTAACTCTGTATCTTGAATTACATATGCTGCAGCATTTATACTGATTTCTGAAAATTGTACAAAATAATTTATTTAAGTCTAAAACTATACCGATAGAAGCTGACTCATTCTGTAAATCATGAGACAGTGTGCCTGTTGCAGTCTGCTTCTGTGATTTAACCCTTTTGTGTCTAGAAAATTTTAACATTCCTGAACTGATAGCCTTAAAATTTAAACAAACATTTCTGGAACTCAGTTTTTTAGACTGCTTTACCCAGTTTTTAACTTTCAACCACACATTTACTAGTGCCATTGCTGTAGAAATAATATTTGTACAATTTACATTTTCTGATGTATTTAAACTTTTCTGAGATTTACTGCCTAAATGAGCTAGAAAATGTATTGTAACAAAAATAAATGCTTACACTGAAGTTGATTTTAAAAGGTTACCTGCTGTCTCACAGCTTTTTAAAACTTTTTCTGTTTGTTGGCTGTGTGACATCACACTGGAAATGTGAAAGTCTGCCATCTGCTTTGGAGGTGGTGAATGTCATTGCTTTTTACTGGATAATGTATTTTACACTGGAGTCTTGGAGAGTCTGAAGTTCTTTGAGACTTTATTGTAGATTTAATGTTCTGAAGGAGCACTGTTGATGTCTTTAGATTTTCTGAAGTATTGTTGCTCTGTTGAAGTTCTTTGAAACTTTAGTGTAGATGTTCTGAAGTACTGCTGCTCTGTTGAAATACATTTTTCTGAAGTAGTGTTATGAATGAACACTTTTGCTCGGCAAACTGCTGTGTATGATACATTTAGTCTAACTGCTGATAAGTTTGCTCTGGGGTTTCGGGATTTACTTTAACTGAAAATATTGTACCCCCCATCGATGGTGGCTCACCATTGTAAGAACTGATATCACTGTAAGATTCATAGGTATGTACTAGGCTAGTGTCCCTGGAGCCTTCACAAGCCTAGCCCCCAAAAAAGGCCCAGGCACCATGCCACCCGATGTTGGTTCACAGTGCTCCTATCAAGTAGGGCAACTGGAATGATCCCTGTAATGAACTTTCTGTTACCCATCCACTCTTCAAGATTTCTCTTGAAGAGGGCCACTGAAGTGCTCTGCTTGACATGAATGGGAAGCTTATTCCAGAGTATAGGCAGTGTTTGAGAGCTGAACCTGTCCCTCCAGCATGTTCTGTTAATTGTGGTAATAAAGTTGTGATCTCTGGAGCGTGTAGCATGAGCAGATTGGGATTTCTTTAGGTGTAGCCTTTCAAGTAGGGCTGGGCCGGACATGGCTTTGTAAGTCAAGCAGAGATCACCTCTAAGTAGATGATAAGAGACTGAGAACAGCTGAAATTTCTTGAGTCTGTCCATATAGGACATGTGTTTAAGGCCTAGGATCCTTTTTGTGAGGTACTTTTGTGGCCTCTCCAGCTGTTGTAGGTGTCTGGTCAGGTACATGCCAAACAGGGCATTATATTCAATGACTGGTCTAATGAGAGATGAGTAGAGAGGGATGATGACCTCTTTCTTCCTGGATGCGAAATCTTTGATTATACGATGTGCCACATAGAAGGACTTTCTGACCACAATGGCAATGTGGTGGTCAAAAGTGAGGTGGCTATTGAACTGGGTGCCCAGATCTCTTATGGCTCCTTCAGTGTTCAGTGAGATCCCATCAATGTGGTAATTCTTAGGAACTGAGTTTTTTCCAAAGGGGATGATAACACATTTTTGGCTTTAAGCTTCAGGCCATGGTTCTGACACCAGTCATTGGTCTCAGAGAGGCCCTTTTGTAGGATGTCTGCATCACTTAAGGAATTGATAATGACTCCTAGCTTGCAGTCATCAATAAACTTGGTCAGCCAGAGTCCTCCTCTGTTGGCCTGGACTTCTGAGAAAGAAGATACTGGAATTAACTGGAAGTAACTGGAAGAAACTGAAATGAGGCTAAAATGAATGTCTTTATCTGTTAATTACTCAGAACTGTGCTGAACAGGTGCCAGTCTAATGGGCCAAGTTTTTTTTTTTACCTTTTGCAATAAAGTCTGCAAACACCATAGTTCAGTTATGAATGCTTTATTATGTTCAGTGGAGGGAGATATCAACAATATCTGAATACTGTTTCCAATAACAGTGCTGATAAAATGCAACAGTCTGTAGAAATGCTGTATTCATTTATTCCTGAATATTATTATTAATATTTTGGAATGCTGGATATTGACCTGACTTCTTCACTAAAACTCAAATGTATGTATTGCAAAGACCTTCTGCATATCAGTCCAAATGGACTAACTTACTGACTATGTGTGAAGTACTTCCTAATAATATCAAAACCCTGCAAATCTCTACATGCCTCTTTAGCATTGGTTCCCAAGCCTTGTACCATACAAACAAAATGTGTTTGTACTCAAATGTACACCACATTCTTTTCTTATCAGTATTCTTTACTGAAGGTCATTTTCACTGATTGAAAGTGCATTCACTGAAACTATATGTACATTGTAAAGGCCTGCTTTAATATGGTTGCCTTTCTAGACTTATGCAAAGAAAACACTTTATTTTTGTACATTTAAATTATACCTGATCGAATAAGCAACAATACAAGACCATCATTTTTATAAAGACAAAATGACAATTTGATGAGTATCTCACATTTAAATAGTAGTTAATAGTCTATATATCAAAATGCAATGGAACAATGGTGGCAGTAAATATCACTTAAACTTACAAACAATATTGATCATACAACACAGTGTAATACATTTTAATTCATTGTAATAAACTGTTGCTTACTCAGAGCAGTACACCACAAGTGGAAGTAGGGAGACACTTGGGGTTGTACTACAGTGGGAAGAAGGGCTGGCTGTGGAATAGCCAGGGAATTGTTATGGCTAGGCTTGTATAGGCCCTGGGGCCAATAGCCTAGTACCAACCTATGAACCTATGAATGCCATGGGAATCACTTATTCAGGTAGGATTGTCATGTGTATTAGCCTTCTGATTGGGCAGCTGCTATACCCCCTGTGAAGGAGTTATCTGATGAAGAAAAAAATAAAAATGTATCCAAAAAGATGGCATATACCAGTTGCAGGCAAACATTTTATTCAAAACAGCAGTGAAAGCTTGTAAGCGCTTTCGTCCCAAGTTTAAAACAATACAGGAACTTCATCAGACAAGCTAAAAAGAGCTAAAACTACATTTAAATAAAGCAAGGTATATTACATTATTTCCTCTTTGCAAACTTAAAGGGAAATCATGCTCATAACCAAAGGCTATGGTTCTGGATACCAAGTGTAAAAATGTTACATATTATTACACAGTACAAACTTAAATTGCTAGTATAATGTTTAAAAACATATAATAAAGGCATATTAGAACATATTAAACGTTTCATAAATATATATATGTATATATATATGGTTCCCATTCAGAAGCCTGAAACATCATAAGCCTGAAAATCAAAATCCTGAAACCAAAAGCCTGAAAATTCAGAATCCTGAAAACTCAAAATCCTGAAAGCCCCAAATCCTGAAACTCAAAATCCTGAAAACACAAATAATGCTAATATGTCACTATAAAGACACTAATATCTACCAACTGACCCTGACCCTAACCCTAACCCTAAGGTCCGTCACTATCGCACACTCACCTGACCCGCGCCCTAACACTAACTCACTTAAACCACCCCTAACCCCAATATTTGTCACTATTGCATACATACCTAACCTGCGCCCTAACCCTAACTCACTTAAACCACCCCTAACCCTAACATAAAACCAACCGCACACTTACCTGACCCCAACGCATGACCTAACACCACAGGGCTAACAATAGCAAAGCCACAATGACATCAGTATGTCTATTTTGTGTTTTCAGGATTTTGAGTTTCAGGATTTTGGTCTTTCAGGATTTTGAGTTTTCAGGATTCTGAATTTTCAGGCTTTTGGTTTCAGGATTTTGATTTTCAGGCTTATGATGTTTCAGGCTTCTGAATGGGAACCATATATATATATATATATATATATATATATATATATATATATATATATGCAATTATACTGGTGCTTCAAAGGGCATAAATTTAAGCACTCAGAACATACAAGTTCCTATGAAAAAAGTAACTTCCAATTAAAAAAATCTGGTGTTCTGAAAGGCCAATTTGTTAGAGCTGCAAAAATGACCTCAGTAAAAGGGACCTTTTTGGATGACTGTGACAATTTGTGTAATATTTTTCTCAGAAGAGGTTATCCACAAAACCTGGCTGACAATATTAAAAATGAAGTCCTGGTCAAATGAGAGAGTGGCTACTTACTCCCCTCCTGGACACAGAAGTGCCCTGTAGTGACCATTCCATTCCTAATTCCACCTTGAGTGTAATGATTGAATCTACCTGAAATGTAGTTGTTTCAACGACAGAGATAAATGATACTAGCTTGTTTAAATCCTGTTCTCTTACTACTTTTTCAGTTGACGCCTACTCTATTAAGAACATCCTAGAAAAGAACTGCAAACTGCTAACAAATGAAACAGATTTGAGAACCATTTTGGGGAACAAACCCACTTGTATTTTCAGTAAAGGGCAGAACATGAAATCCCTAATAGAACACCAGGATAAACCCCATAAGGCAGGTTACATGCACAAATGTGGTTCATGTAAGTTTTGCCCCTACATATCAGAGGGAAAAGAAACCACTATAAACGGCATGAAACTAAGGATTAAGGACAAATTCAACTGTAATTCTGATAAGGTAGTTTACTGTGCCCTCTGTGAGTTTTGCCCATGTTTTTACATTGGCAAAATGGAGTGGAAACTTAAAAGTAGAGTAGGCAAACACTTTCGAAACATTAGGGACCATTGTGTAGTCAATGCTCTGGCAAAACACATTAATCAATACACTGACCACAAATTCAAGTTTGTTGTGCTGGACACCATATCCCCTTCCTTAAGAGGAGGAGCCTGGCCTTACCTGTTAGAAAAAGTCGAATTATGTTGGCAGATCAGGTTAGATTCCACACACTGGCCAGGCTTAAATGACCACTTATCTATAGCTAGCCTTTTGAAGCTTAAGGCGTTAAATAGATTGGACATCCCTTTGTTCCCATGTGTGGATGGTTATTACTTTATAACAATTCATGTGACTATGAACTTAGAATTAACTTAGAATACATGCATACACATGTTTACATCTAGATCCACTGACCTGAACATAGTGCATTTAGTGCAGTTTTATTTAATTTTTCATTTTTAGTCTTGCCCATTTCAGTATGACACACTTAAGAGATGTGAAAGTATACTAGTTAGTATTGAATGGGTACGACAAATGATGACACATTTTTTAATTTGAAGTGACTTTTTCATAGGACCTTGTATGTTCTGAGTGCTTAACTTTATGCCCTTTGAAGCACCAGTATAATTGTATGTATATATTTATGAAACATTTAATATGTTTTAATATGCCTTTATTATATATTTTTAAACATTATACTAGCAATTTAAGTTTGTACTGTATAATAATATGTAACATTCTTATACATGGTACCCAGGACCATAGCTTTTGGTTATGAGCATGATTTCTCTTAAAGTTTGCAAAGAGGAAATGATGTAATATGCCTTGCTTTATTTAAATGTAGTTTTAGCTCTTTTTAGCTTGTCTGATGAAGTTCCTGTATTGTTTTAAACTTGGGATGAAAGTGCTTACAAGTTTTCACTGCTGTTTTGAATAAAACGTTTGCCTGCAACTGGTGCAAGCCGTCTTTTTGGATTTATTGGTTTGTTTACCTTTCTGGCATTTGTGAAAAAAAATGAGTATGTGTTTCCTGGCTTTTTTAGCTTGCCATTACCAGACCAATGGAGTTTAAAGCCTGAATATATTTGTAGCTCACTTGCCTGTTCTGATCCATCCATCCATAAGTCCCTTTTCCCATTTTTGCACATTAGGTTGTGGTGTCACTTCAACAGTGACAGTCATCTAGAGCCAAGGTTACAGTAGTGGGTGGCTAGTCCTGCCACAGTAGTTCAACATCACACACTCACACTTATGGCCAATTTAGAGTGTCCAGTCCACCTACTGCATATCTTTGGAATGTGGGATGAAACCAGAGCATCCAGAGGAAACCCAAGCAAATACAGGGAAGACATGCAGACTCCACACAGAAGACACCCCAGCCAAGAATCAAACTGTGTAACCTCTTGTGGTGAGGTGACAATACTATCCTCTGCTCCACTGTGTCACCTGACTCCCTTTTACTGACCATGCTGAACAGCTCTTTGAAACTTTATAACCCTGACCTATTTGATAACTTATAGGATAATCTCCTGATAGTGTTTTGTAATAGCATTCCTTTCAGTGTGAGCAACTAGAGATTTTCATACTATCTCTCACTAAGAAGATAAGCCCCAATTATTCTTAGGGATCAATTGCACTTGGAAAAGTCACACCTAGCTAGGATTTTATGGATTACCTAAAATGAATCAGCACAACCTTGCAACTGGCATTCAACTTTCATTTTTTCAGGGATTTATATCAAATATTTATTTTCTTGGACTGGATACAGGTGGGTTAATTTAGCTGGTTTCAAGAAAAACAGCCTGTCATTACAACTAACTCCCAGCTACCACACTGATATTTATCATTATGCTAAAATGCCACTGAAAAGAAAAGATGCCGTAACTTTAGCTGATAGTTCAAAAGCCATATGAACAAAAAGGACACTCTCATTTCCTGCTGCTGTGACTATGAAAGGGAAGGAGAGCTAATCAGTTATGGTATATCAGCATATCCTAAGACACCTGAAGTTATGCCCTCTGGCATATAATGAGAATACAGATAACTGATTTCTTCTTTGACAAAAAGTCTTCTTCTCCAAGGTCAGTTATTGTTAAATTTATCTCTGATTAGGAGCAGTAAAATGCTTGTACCCAAAATGTAAAGAATAACTGACTAACTTCAAAATTCTAAAAATATAAAATAAAGTTAACAAATAATGATATAACCGGATGATAACTGTACAAGTTGTGTCTCATAACTGATGACTATACATTGTTTATTACACCTCTTACTTTAATGGAGACTTTGCATTTTGCATCAGAAATGCACATCTTTAGGGAAATAGGCAAGTAAATGCTCACTCTAAAAATAAACCTTTGGAGAAATAATAATTTCTTATGTTGGTCTAACTGTCTTGAAGGAATAAACATAAGACCAATATAATAATTAATCTCAGAATACAAGTTTGATCCTAAGAATTGGATCTTTTTACACAATGTTAGATCATATGCATAAGATGCATTTCTTTCTCTTATCTCATTCTCAGTATAGAGAAACTCTAAAATTAATATTTATACTTTCTGGAGTCTTATACAACAAATTTCAGTTTTAGAATATAATCTCTTATCTTTATAAAATCTTGGTTTCGTATAACAACAATATAAGCAATACATTTTGGGATCACATTCTAGGATTAAATTCACCTTTACCCAAAGAAAATAAACTTCATTTACTCTAGTCTGTAAAAAATACCTCATGAGTTCACCTTTGGCATATCTTTATATGGAAAGTTTTACATAGGACTTCTTTAACAACCAGTAGAATAGCACAATGTAGTAAAAACAACAATATTGAATGCTGGAGATGTTAACAAATGTCGAAGGCTTATTGGTCTCATGTATTTTATGATTGCTCTTATTTATATACTTAGTGGAAAATAAAGCATTATGGTCTGATACACTTTCCTTAAATACAATATCAGTTCTGTTCAATATATCAGAAGAATATAAAAATGAATAAAAATACATTTCTCTTATGTGGGCAATCTTAGATGTGACAAGGAAAAGTTTGACAAAGAGATGAAAGAAGTTTTACCACAATTTGAATTTTTGCTTTCCTCTCGAAAGACAGCACAAACAGAGATTAACATAAAAGAGTTGCATCTTTCCAAAATCCCTTACTAACAATCTATGGACTACATTTTTATCCCCTATTGATGTTTATCTACAAAATGACACTTCTTTTAATTTAATAACTTAACTATTATTTAATAGAGGAACTATTTAATTTATTAAACTAGAAATAAGTTTAATTTGGATGTGTTTTTAAGAATTTCATATGGAGACAATTATACTTTTTTTCTTTTTAGGCATGTACTGTATATAGCGTATATAGATATTTATGTCATAAAGTTATTTAATGAAGAGTTCTGTTATAATATAATCCATCTAATTTAAAATAATAATACATACTTTTTTGGAAAAATTAGAAATAAATCTTCAAAAATTAACTTTACAGCATACCAATAAAGATAGTTTTGCATACAACAGCAGTATTGCATATTGACTTCTTTGCTGGTGAATCATGGTTTCTCTAACAAAAAAAAATATTCTGACAATGATGTGGAGTTAATCTGTGTGGTGGATCTGTCCTCTAAAAGAAAGGGATTCACAGTACTGTACTTAATAACCAGAATGAATAAAATTAGTTAAAAATGCTGCAGTCATACTAAGTGTCTCAAAGACTAAGACAATGTCAATAACTATGATGTTTTGTTAGTAAATTATAATAATTATCTGGGCATATTCTACAGACTGAGTCAGTTCCTAACACATAAGACTAAATGCAACATGTGTCACTTGAGGATATTTATTGGAGAATTGACAGATATGCTATGAAGTACCCGCTGAGAATATAACTCCATTGCAGATTCTGCTTTTTACTGAATGTACTATTCCAACTGACTGTGTCATAATCAGCTGTGTTCTGTGGACAATGTGTCTTACAGCCAATCTGTTGATGTGTAGTTGCATGCATCAATAGATAATATACCTCCTGAGGGTATTTCTTTCCATTGATTTCTAGATGTTCAGAAGTCTTTATATTTGGCATAGCCAACATTTGGTGTTTAAGGCAATGGCCACTGATTGCATGAGACCATGTCCATATGTTCTGAACAAATTACTATCACATTTTTTAACATATTTAATATTAATAATATGATATACATGTGCTTTAAATAAAATATAAAAAATAAATTAAAAAAAGAGAAAAAAGAAAAACACTGAATAAATATGCTTCAAGAAAAGAAAAAAGTAAAATAATAACACAGTGAATAAAATGCATGTATTTCTTGACATCAGACAAGTCAATTTGTAAGTCCATGAGCAAATAAGTAACTTAAGAATAATGAATAACATCCACTCAATTCCATTAAGTGCACTGATGTTGGTTTCCAGTTTTTTAAATTTCTGTTGTCACCATTGTTGCCAAAATAATTTTATTCCACATTTCCTTATAGAAAACATACACCATGCCAAGTAAAAGAACTTCAGCTGTAAAAGGAATACTGTTGTTAATCATGATAGTAATCCACTCAGTTGTTCCCACACTCATGTACTTGAGGGCAAACCTACCAACAGTGGATGAGGATTATTACAATGGCAACATTTTGAATTATTTAAAAAATTCATTAGATATAATCTATATGGTAAATAATGCACAGCAAATAAAATCTTATACTGATTTGACAAATTTCTTATAGAAGTATGAGATGTCTCATTTTTCTTAAATGGTAAATACATTTTTCATTAGTGAACATAGAAGACAACGTTGTTTCCCATTTTAATTTACTAGGTATAATCTCAATTTCTTTTTCATTATTCAGTAATTTATATAGGACCGAGCCTTGTTTCTTAACATCTATTAAGTTTATTATTACTTCTTTCTGACCCAGAAAATTAAAAAAAAAAAATACAACTTTGCCATATAGTGGTCCTTCTGATATGTTTTTTTCTAACATACTGCTTTTTCATATTCTTCCCAAGTTACTCCTATGTAGTGTTGATTGGGTCCCATACAGAACGCCGACAGCTCACAACACCGACACCCATATGGCCGACATTGTATGGTCGATGTTCATAATATCAACAATGCAGAAAGCTATCTCCCAATAGTGCGGAATGGAAAAAATTCCATTCTTGCACTGTAGTGTGATATCGGAGTTGGTATATTAAAGGAACGGGGGTGTGGGGGGCAGGGAACAAAAAAGGAGGTTTTATTTTCCTTTTTTGTGAAGTTCTGGCTCTGTCGATATTGTGAGTGTCGACCATATGGCGTTGGCCATATGGGTGATGGTGTTTTGGGCTGTCGGTGTTCTGTAGTTGATCCGTGTTGATCATATCAAAATATGGAAGAGGTTAAAACAACTAATTTTTGTGTTTCTCATGGTAATAAAAACTTACAAGCAAAAAAAAAAAAAAGATTTTTGTAGAAAATGCAATAAAATAATGTAGAAATAAGTTAGCTTCATCAAAGTTAAAAATAAGCCATATCACAGGATCATAGGAAGTTACAAGGCTAATGGCCTTTTTCAGCCAAGCAAAATCATGTCCCAATTTTCCAAATTATCAATGCCCATGGGCTAGAATAGCTTTTGTATATTGCCTGTGACTTATGGCATCTACACACTGCCTCTGTGATAATAGCCACAGGTGACAAGCTATGGGAGAATTTGTGATTTCCCTCCATTGTTCCAAATTATGTTTGAATATGCTTAGAAAAGAGCTCAGTTTCACATGAATGGTAAGGCTGCTCCAGAGAAGGGGGTGATCTCTGAGACATACCTATCGCTCCAACATGTTTTGTTTATATCACAGATGGGATTTAGATATTTAGATTGGGTAATTCTACTGCTGTTTGGTTTGTGAATATGTAGCAGATCCATCAGGGATGAATCGGAGAATGCCTAGTAGGCAGATGTCTATAGGAGACTGAGTACAGGAACATGACTTTGAGGTGGCCCACTCAAGAAATTTTATTTATACTCTGTGTTCTTTTAATGAGAACCTTCTGTCTGCTCCAGTTATTGCAAATGTCTGGTCAGGCACATGCCAAAGGGAACATTGTACTCGATTATTGGTCTAAAGAGGGCTGAGTACAGTGGAACTAAGACCTTCTTAGATCTGGATACTTTGTCCTTCCTTGTATGTTGTACCATGTAGACAGACTTTCTCACTGCTATGGACAGAAGGTGATCAAACTTCAGATTACTGTCAACCTGAGTTCCTATGTGTCTTAGCACTGGGTCTACTCTTAGAAAAACAATATCAGTGATGTAATTTGCAACATGTCATGAAACTATTATGCGTTTTGGTCAGAAATCTTATATGTATAGATACTAAATCATCCATATATTGACTAACTTATTAAAAACTTGTTCTAACATAATCTGAAATATCTGAAAAACCTAATCTTCCTTGATCAACTGAGGCATACATGACTGACCAACATACTTTAGGGAACCTCCTCACCAGAAAAAGATTATCTGTTATGCCTTATTATAGCAAGTAGTAGCAGGTGGGTTTAGTAAATTCATAGGAGGGAACATTAACAGGACAAATATCACCACTTTATTTGTATCACTCAAGCCAGTAATATACATGTTATTAGCTCTTACTGAATTTAATCTTTCTTTTAGTTTTATATAGTAGGCATCACTTGTAGTTATTCAGTGATCATACAAAACAGTATTAGTTACTACAAGAAAAGATAAGTTCATCATCTGTGTGATAATTATGTTTTTGAGAAACATTAGTTGCATCAAAATCATTAAGTCTGTTCATTCAAATGTATTGTAATTAACAGTGTAGCATAAAGCATGGCGAATATCCACAAATAACTCACGTCATTTTCATAATAAAAAGGAATAACTACAAAATCATTTGCATAACCTATGCTTCATATTGTCTTCAAGTTTTTATTACTTTCTACATGACTTCTCTACCTGCATCCTATTAATGCAGGCAATTCCAGATCCCTGTGTGCTATTATTCTATTAGCAGGACAAGAACTCTATCAGATCATTGAATTTCTCTAAATGGCGAGAGTTGTGCAAACATTATGGTATCGAAGTGGCTGAAAAACAGTGGAAACATGAGCCACAGAGAATCATAGAAAATGATGAAGTTTACATCACATGGGATCACCCAATACCAACAGTCCAAAAGATAGATGCTAGAAAACCGGACATAGTGATTAATCATTGAAATTGCCACACCTAGTGACTATAGTGTCTTGCATACAGAAAGACACAAAGTCATAAAATACCTTGATCTACAGGCAGAAACAAGAGCCATGTAGAAGAAAGATACCCAGACAGTTCCAATAGTAATAGAAGCAACTGGTCTTATAAAAATGAATTTACAATCATATTTAGATATGTTACCAATGGCGTCCATTCATGTCATGGTATTAGAAACCCAAAAGACTTGGAGAAATCAAAAAAGCGAGAGTCAAGGGTGAGGGAGTGAGTCATCTTCCAGTCATGTAGACTCTTTCCCCATGGGTGTTGTAGGGAGCATGTGTGTACTTCTTCACATGTCCAACCATTCATGTCTTACACAGCAGTTCAGTACGATCTGGCTGCATATGTGCCAAGGTCAGCACAACAATCTTGTGCAGGTGTCTGTCAGCAGGTCAATCTCAGCCCCTCCCCTCCGCTCCTCATGTGGCTCTTCCAATATCCTGTGCAGCTTGGAACACACTGGGTGACATACAAAAATAAAGACACGACTGTGTGTCCAAACCTATACCTTTATGCCACAGTGTTGGACAGCATAACTCTATTCTTGTAATTAGTGGGAAGATTTAGGACAGGATTTTCCAAATTGTGTTAATTACATACCTTTGAGTTGTGGTTTACTTTAAGATACAAGCTACATGTACATTTTTTGCTTGCACTGGACCAGTTTTGCATGTAGTACCGTGCACTAGAAGTAAACAGCTGCTGGTACTACTGAAGAGGGAAATACATTCTGTAGGTCATAATCCTGAACCTTAGATCATGTGTCCCTGTCTACAGAAAGCCTTAACAGACCACCTTGCTGGGAGCAGTGCCTGAGTATTGCATCCTGGAATGTAACTAAGGATATCTTATTTCAGGAGTTACACAGAAGTACATTGTGGCAATTTAGTTCTAGGTCTGAATGCAAAAGTGACATCAACTTAATTTCAGGAACAAGAACCGATACAGTGTGTGCCATTGCTCAGGGTACAGTGATCATATGATCGTATATATGCAATGCTCAGATTTATAGCTTGTTGTCATCCTGTGAAAACCCTTCTCACACTAACTGACATCAGTAATTTAAACAGATAATAGAAAAGTGCACATTCTGTTTAGCTAAATGTTTAATTTCTGACGTCATAGCCCACTTTTCTGTTTGTGTGTGACTTGTTCAGACAGCTGGTCAGAAATGTCAGATGTTACAGGGATAAAAATTAAGCTCCTATACAAAATTGGATATTAAATGTGAGGACTGGTGTCTGGGAGGCTTCATCTGAAAGGATATGAGATGAGGAAGCAGGACTTGGAAGCTGATGGAAGCCGCATTGGCCCATAGATAATTCAAGAGAAGATGGTCATCTTGAATCCTCTTAATGTGTATGGTTCTTTTAATTAATAACTAGCTGGTACATTATGTTGTGTCAGTGATGACCAGTCAAGGAAGATATTGGGTTACTCGGTAGAAGAGCTACAAGTCCTATACATTTTCACAATGTATCTTCCTTATTTCATGTATCTTTGAGGATGAAGTAATGTAATATGCCACTCAGTATTGTTCATTCTTAATTATTTTCTTCATTTGTTTAATACTCAACATATACAGGACTAAGTTTGTTGATATCTTCAAGTGTTTATCTTGTTTCTGTGACTTTTATTATAATGAACTACTGTGATGTATTCTTTATTCAAACACCTTGGGGACAATATGTGCATGACTGAAAATTCTCTCTGTGACTTATTTCCATTCGGCTTGCAGCACAATTTACCATGACAGGTATATTTGCATCTTTACCTTCTCACACTTTGACTACAGTTTATGTCCTGAGAGGGTATACCCCAGTGTTATGCTTGCCATGAAAGAGGAAATGGTGATCACTTTATAATTGCAGTATTATTGTTACTATAATTACTTTGCAAGGCGGGTATTATAGGATGCTCAATGTAAGCTGACATATGGCTTAAACTAGTTCATTATTTGCTGCTCCCTGCTAAATAAAACAAGACACAGATTTTATCAGTCTAAGTATTACAAGGCATGCAATGTCTTATCCCAGAGCTGCTGTATGTGTAAATAAAAAGTGTATATGATTCAGTCTAAAAAAATTAAACTTCATCCCAGAAGTTAAGCAATGCTCTTAATTCATGTTGTTAGCTTCATTAAAGTTGTAAATATGCCATATAACAGGATGACAGGATCATAGAAGGTTACTAGGCTAATGGGATTTTTCAGCCTGCAATTCATCCCCCAATTTTGCAAATTATTAATGCCCATGTACTAGAACAGCTTTTGTGTATTGCCTGTGACTTAGGGCATTTACACACCACCCCTGTCACAATGGCCACAGGTAACAAGCCAGTGGAGAATTTGTGATTTCCCATCCGTTGTTCCAAATTATGTTTCAATAGGCTTAGAGAAGAGCTCTGTTTCACATGAATGGTAAGTCTGCTCCAGAGAAGGGGTAATCTCTGGGACATTTACCTATCAATCCAACATGTTTTGTTTATGTCACAGATGGGGTTTAGATATTTAGATTGGGTAATTCTAGTGCTGTTTGGTTTGTCACTATGTAGCAGCTCCATCAGGGATGAACTGAGGAATGCCTAGTAGGTTAGACACAAATCCCCCAACAGTAGTGTGTAGGTGACAGAGCACAGGAATGGGGCTTAGAGGTGGTCCACACTGGATATATTATTTATACCCTGTGTTGTTTTAGTGAGAAACTTCTGTTCTGCTCAGTTGCTGTAAATGTCTGGTCAGGCACATGCCAAAGAGTACATTGTACTCAATCATTGGTCTAAAGAGGGCTGAGTACAGTGGACCTATGACCTTCTTAGATCTGGATGCCTCGTCCTTGTTTGTATGTTGCACCATGTAGAAGGACTTTCTCACTACTATGGATAGAAGGTGATCATACTTCAGATTACTGTCAGCCTGAGTTCCTATGTGTCTTAGCACTGGATCTACTCTTAGGAGAATGATATCAGTGATGTAATTTGCAACATGTCATGAAAGTATTATGAATTTTGGTCAGAAAGCTTATACTTTTGGACACTAAATCATCCTTTTGTTGACTAGCTTATTAAAAACACATGTTCTAACATAATCTAAAATATTTGAAAAACCTAATGTTCCTTGCTCAACTGAGGCATACATGACTGACCAAGGTACTTTAGGGAACTTCTCCTCCAGAAAAAACTTCAAAATAGCCTTTTTTGCCTTATTATACCAAGTAGTAGCAGGTGGGTTTAGTAATTCATACGAATGAACAATAACAGAGTGACTATCACCACTTTAATTGCATCTATCAAGCCAGTCATTTACATGTTATTAGCTCTTATTGAATTTAGTCTTTCTTTTAGTTTTATGTAGTAGGCATCACTTGTAGTTATTTAGTGATCATACAAAACAGTATTAGTTACTACAAGAAAAGACAAATTCATCATCTGTGTGATAATTATGTGTTTGAGAAGCATTAGTTGCATCAAAATCAATAAGTGTATTCTTTCAAATGTAATTAACAGTGTAACATAAAGCACGGTGAATATTCACAAATAATTCAAATGTCATTTTCATAATAAAAAGTAGCAACTAAAACATAATTTGCATAACCTATGCTTTATGTTGCTTTCAAGCTTTTAGGACTCTCCACATGTCTTCCCTACCTGCATCCTATTAATGCCGGCAATTTTAGATCCCCGTGTGCTATCATTGTATTAGCAGGACAAGAACTCTATCAGCCCATTTGATCTCTGTTAATGCTGAGAGTCAAGGGTGAGGGAGTGATCATCTGCAAGTCATGTAGATCCTTTTCCCATGGGTGTTGTAATGTTACTCTTGATGTTGCATGGAAGGGAGCATGTGTGCTCTTCTACACATGTCCAACCACTCACGTCTTACACAGCAGCTCAGTATGACCTGGATGCATATGCTACCAAGGTCAGCACAACACTCCTCTGTTGGTGTCTGGCAGTAGGTTGAAATTTCTCCCCCTGCTCCTCATGTGGCTCTTTCAATATCCTATGCAGCTACTTGGAACACATTGGGTGACATACAGAAATAAAGACCTAACTGTGTGTCCAGACCTATCCCTGTATGCCACAGGGCTGGACGGCATAAGTTTATTCTTGTAATTAGTGGGAAGATTTAGGGCAGGATTTTCCAAATTGTGTTAATTACATACCTTTGAGTTGTGGTTTACTTTAAGATACAAGCTACATGTACATTTTTTTGCTTGCACTGGACCAGTTTTGCATGTAGTACCGTGCACTAGAAGTAAACAGCTACTGGTACTACTGAAGAGGGAAATACATTCTGTAGGTCATAATCCTGAACCTTAGATCATGTGTCCCTGTCTACAGAAAGCCTTAACAGACCACTGCGCTGGGAGCAGTGCCTGAGTATTGTATCCTGGAATGTAACTAAGGATATCTTATTTCAGGAGTTACACAGAAGTACATTGTGGCAATTTAGTTCTAGGTCTGAATGCAAAAGTGACATCAACTTCATTTCAGGAACAAGAACCGATACAGTGTGTGCCTTTGCTCAGGGTACAGTGATCAGATGATCGTATATATATGCAATGCTCAGATTTATAGCTTGT
Organism: Protopterus annectens; assembly: GCF_019279795.1. Taxonomy (NCBI): domain Eukaryota; kingdom Metazoa; phylum Chordata; order Ceratodontiformes; family Protopteridae; genus Protopterus; species Protopterus annectens. The sequence continues at coordinate 636,525,892 of NC_056743.1, forward strand.
TGTCATCCTGTGAAAACCCTTCTCACACTAACTGACATCAGTAATTTAAATAGACAATAGAAAAGTGTACATTCTGTTTAGCTAAATGTTTAATTTCTGACATCATAGTCCACTTTTCTGTTTGTGTGTGACTGGTTCAGACAGTTATTCTGAAAATGTCACAGCTTACAGGGATAAAAATTAAGCTCTTATACAGAATTAGATATTGAATGTGAGGATTGGTGTCTGGGAGGCTTCATCTGAAAGGATATGAGGTGAGGAAGCAGGACCTGGAAGCTGATGGAAACCACAACGGCCCATAGATAATTCAAGACAAAATGGTCATCTTAAATCTCTCCTTTTCATGTGTATGGTTCCTTTAATTAATGACTACCTGAAGCATTATGTTGTGTTAGTGATGACCAGTCAAGGAAGATATTGGGTTACTCTGTAGAAGAGCTAAAAGTCCTATAAATTTTCACAAACAATGTATCTTCCTTATTTCATGTATCTTTGAGGATGAAGTAATATGATATGCATCTCAGTATTCTTCATTCTTAAATATTTTCATCATTTATTTAATACTCAACATACACAGGACTAAGTTTACTGATTTCTTCAAGTGTTTATCTTCTTTCTGTGACTTTTATTAGAATGAACTATGGTGATGTATTGTTTATTAAAACGCCTTGGGGCAGCTTATGCATGACTGAATACTCTCTTTGCAACTTATTTCCATTCGGCTTGCAGCCCACTTTACCATGACAGGTATGTTTGCATCTTTATCTTCTCACACTTTGACTACAGTTTAAATCCTGAAAGGGTGTGCCCCAGTGTTATGCTTGCCATGAAAGAGGAATTGGTGATTAGTTTATAATTACACTATTGTTGTTACTATAATTACTTTGCAAGGCAAGTATTATACAATGCTTACTGTAAACTGACATATGGCTTAACTTATTTTATTATTTGCTGCTCTCTGCTAAATAAGACGAGACACAGATTGTATCACTATAAGTACTACACGTTATGCAGCGTGTTATCCCAGAGCTGCTGTATGTGTAAATAAAAAATGTTATATATGGTTCAGTCTCAAAAATATTAAACCTCATCCCAGAAGTTAAGCAATACTGTTAACTGATTTCTTTAAAAGAATATAAGCTTTTTGTAATTTTTCCACATACTATTAGCTAGGTTCATAGGTTCATAGGTTCATAGGTTTATACTAGGCTATCTGCCCTAAGGCATTTATAAGCCTAGCCCAAATTATTGTGGCTTACGCCACCCCTTATATGAAAAAATACTGTGCCCATTAGTTTGTTGTGCCTCTGTCCAGCAGTGACCCAGAGATGATTCCCGGGGTAAACCTACGATCTCCCATCCACAGGTCTAGATTTCTCTTGAACAGAGTCAGCGAGGTGCTCTGCCTCACATGGACCGGGATTTTATTCCACAGCATAGGGAGTCTCTGAGTGATAAATCTATCCCTCCAGCACGTCCTATTTATATCCGTGCTAAGGTTTAAGTCGCTTGCTCTAGTGGTTTTGGTGGATTTGGATTTTTGAGGTGGAGAATGTCCATTAATTCCGGGTTGGACATGGCCTTGTATGTCAGGCACATGTCACCTCTGAGCAGACGGTATGCGACTGAATAGAGCTGGAGTTTCTTCAATCTGGCAGCATATGACAGATTTTGGAGTCCCTTTATCCTTTTGGTGAGGAACTTTTGGGGTCTCTCCAATTGCTGCAGATGTCGGGTGAGATACATCCCGAATGGGGCATTGTACTCGATCATTGGTCTGATAAGTGAAGAGTACAGGGAACAATGACCTCACTAGATCTGGATGTGAATCCCTTCATGATCAGGTGGGCAATGTAGAAGGTCTTTCTAACCACTTTAGCAATGTGAGTGTCAAAAGAAAGGCCACTGTCAACCTGGGTCCCCAGGTCCCTGATAACCTCTTCTGTGCTTAGTGGATTGCCACCTATATGGTAGCTTGGGGTTACCTTGTTTTTCCCGAAGGGTATGACTATACATTTTTGGCGTTTAACTTCAGGCCATGGCTCTGGCACCAGCTATCTGTTTCCGTGAGTCCCTTCTGAAGGATATCCGTGTCCGATGCACTTTCCACTATGGCGCCCAGTTTGCAGTCATCTGCAAACTTTGTCAGCCAAAGTCCTCCCATGTTGGCCTGTACTTCTGAGAAGTAGATGCCAAACAATAGGGGGCCAAGGACCGAGCCCTGTGGGACACCACTTGTGACCGGCTTGGAGTCTGACACAGCGCCAGCAACTCTAACCCTGTGGGTTCTGTCCTTAAGCCAGTTTGCAACCCATCTTGTGACATATGGGTTTACATTTAAGCTGGTAAGTTTTTCTACAATACCCGAGTGGGGTATTGTGTCGAAAGCCTTTGCAAGGTCAAGGTAGGCTGTATGGACTGCCTTTCCCGCATCAATGGCCTTGGTGACTATTTCGAAGAAGTCGACCAAGTTCAAAAGGCATGATCTTCCCTTGACAAAGGCAAACAGGGAGGGGTCCAATGTCAGCAAGTCGCGTATATCTTTGTTTATGTGCTCGATTATGATACTGTACATAGCTTTGCAGACTAGACTTGTTAAGCTTATGGGGCGGTAATTACCAGGGTCCGTGAGGCGCCACCTTTGTGGAGTGGGACCACAGTTGCCGTGACGCCACTCCTTGGGCACGTATCCTGTGGTAAGGCTGAGATTAAACAGCTGCCTTATGTGCGGGTTTAATTCCTCATTTAGCTCGTGTAGCACACAGCCGGGGACACCATCCGGTCCCATTGATGCTGTGTTTTTAGCTTTAGAGAGAGCAGCTTTCACCTGCGCATTTGAGATGTCCGGGAGGCTACACTCGGCTGGGATAGTTATCTCTCCTTTAGGGGAGAGGGGTGAATTTTGCACTGAACCTGTCTGCCAGTATGTTGGCAATGTCTGTGGGTTCAGTGGGGTTTGTATCATTTTGGACTAATTCTGAGCATATCTGTGAGTTTCCACCCAGGTTCCTAACATAGCTGAAAAAGGCCTTATGATTGTCCTTTGAATCCATGGCAATTTTTCTCTCAAAATTGGCCTTAGTTGATTTTATGAGTGCTCGTATTTTTTACTAATAATGATCAGGGGTGACTTCCCTTTTATGGATTTTGTTCTATCATGTAATAGCTTTCTCCTCTTATTGTAAAGTTTGTTAATGGCTGGGGTCCACCAGACTGGACGTTGCCCTTTGTGGAAAGAGTCTTGGTTTTATTCGGGATTGCCTGATCCATGCAGTCCTGGAGGTGTTCATAGAAGGCATTTGTAAGGGCTTCCGAGCTTGGGTTGTGGTTTCCTCTGACTCAGGGGCCTTGAAGGATACCACACCAGTCTTGAGTAGTGTGAAGTTTGCTTTAGAGAAGTTCTTCACTATGGTCTTTTTGTTTGGGGTGGGGCGGGATGTGGATTTCCAGTGAGATTAGTTTATGATCAGATCTCACCAATGAGGGATATACTTCGGTGTGGAGCATTTTGTCCCCATGTTTGTGACAATGAGATCTAGTATATTTTCTCCTCTCGTGGGAACAGTGACTAGCTGTTCCATGGCATTTGAATTTATGAACTCCAGGAACCGTTGGGCTAGAAAGTTAGGGCTTGAGTAATGTTCCCAGTCTATATTCGGGTAGTTGAAGTCACCCAATATGATGGTGTTTGGAGATACATTTATACCCTCCAGTGTCTTCAGGAAGGCTGTGTGGGGTTCCTGAGTTTGAGAGGGTGGCCTGTAGCATGCTACAATTTGTAGAGCAGTTTTGCCTATTGTTAGTTGCACCTGGATGGTTTCCGAAGCTTCATGCGTTGCCACCAACCTGGAGGTGTAAGTATCCTTTATGAATATGGATACACCCCCTCCTTTTGTGGAGTGGTCCGGGTTTTGGGGCCGGAACGCATGATATGAGGTAAAACCTAATAGTGCCGGGGTGCTCTCAGGAGCCTTGAACCAGGTTTCAGTTACAGCACAGACATCGATGTTCTCCATACTGAGAAGGGCCTCGAGTGCGTGCATTTTGAGATTTAGACTTCTGGCATTGAGCAGCATTACCCTCAATTTCTTCCCATTTTTGTTTTCTAGGGTGGTAGGTTTAGAATTTGAGCCTTGCCTAAAAAGGCACTATGGGGTGGCAAGAGCCTTAGCCAATATCCGAATCCCAGGGTGACAGGTGCAAGCCGTCCCTTGCGAAGCAGCGTGGCTTGTCAAGCATGTCATCCCAGGCAGACAGACACTGGATCCCCTTTGAATGACACCAGACATTAAGCCAATTGTTAAAGCTGATCATCTTGTCTCTATATTGTGGCATCATTCTTGGTGAAGGAAGGATACTGCTCAGGGTTAGGGTCATACCTGCCTGGGCTACATAATCAGAGAGCTCCTCTATGTCTCTTTTCATGCAGTCCAGGGAGGTACGTCTCAGGTCGTTCACACCAGCATGGACAATGACTGTGTCATATTTGTACTTGCTGTGGAGTGACCCGAGTGCTTGTGTTATGTGGCGGATTCTAGCGCCCGATAGGCAGCTTACTGTGACCCTCTCCTTGTTCAGCCTGGTGAGTGGGACGTCAGTGTGTCTGACTATGGAGTCACCTATGACAAGTATGTTTGGTGTTGTATTTGGCCTTAAGGGCTGTGACTGCTTTGCTGAGTCTAATTATATTTTATGTGAAGTAACAAAAATTCTTCTCTTTAAGAAAACCTATGAACATAATAGACCCTCAAGATTAGTGGAAATGGGCAATTGCATCTCATATAATTGTAACGCAGTGATGACTGCAGTGCAAAGAGTATGTAGCATTTTTTCAGGTATAATAACACTGAGGTCATAAGTGATGTGCCATGGATGGAATACTAGGAAAGTGCATGTTTTCCATTAGTTTCAGTGAATCTGTCTTCATGAAATTACCTTTCTGTAGATAAACGTATAGCAGAATACAGAAAAATAGGTAAAATTTAAAAACAAATGAAAAAGGACCATGAACTAAGTATCAAAAAAGTAAAACAATGACTCACACAAGTCAAAAGGAGGTATATGAGCTGCCTTTTCTCTAGTATTCACAAATGCAATAACTGAGAGTCTTCTCTCCAGATGGATGAATGTCTACCGTGGGCAAAGGTTCCCAGGTATTGGGAGCAAATATCTAGAAAAGTAAAGGTAATAGAATGGGAAGAAGCCAAGAATTTATTTGGACTACAAGTTAACAATTCCCTTCCCTAACCAGGATTAATATCAGACTACAGGCAAAGAGAAAAAAATAGGGGGTCCTAAATGAAAGCCCAGCACTGGTAGAGTTTGTAATAGAATCTAGAAAAGATACTGCCATTAAAAAAGGAATAATTAGTAGATCATATGAAATATTGAATGATAACTATAAGAATCAATCAGAGAAACTTACAATGGATTTGGAAGAGAGATTGGATAAGCAATTCATAAAGAGACAATGCGGGAATATACGTATATCTCCCAAATATACTGCAAAGTCTAGAAGATGTCGGATCTTTGCCTGGAAGTGTTTAAACAGATATTTTATACCTCAAGTAAACTTCAAAGAATTTTTCCTCAGGTGGATAGTAAATGCTGGAGGTGTGACAGGGAAGAAAGAGATAATTAGGAACTTATTTTTTTGGAGTATAATGAGTTGGCAGACTTTAAAGATTCCCTGCATTCTGCTCTGTCATTGCTTACTGGATGAGCAGATTCAATTGCTTGGAGAGATGGTTTTTTTTTTTTTTTTGAGCTGTGATACAGAATCAGAATTGCCTAGACATACCGTAACCTTGCTGAGTCTAATTATGGTGGCTGCCAAAAAAACAATTACTAGAAAATGAAATCAAAGTCTAAACCAACTTTACTAGAAGTAGTGAATATGGTAACAGAGATAAAACAACTGGGATTGGGATCTTTAGAGAAAGGAAGGAGCAAACAACATAGGAAAAAATAATAATTCTGAGAACAATATATGCAGAGAAGGAGTGAGGGTTAAAAGAAGGTAGGATATGAATGCGTTATATAATGCTTAACTGACAATGAGTGGATAGACTATAAGTGATGTACAATATATGCAACTACAGTTGTCTCAATGGTGTCTGTGATATATAATGTTTGCAACTAAAGTGGTGTCAATGTTTGTTTTTCATTTATATAAATGTAAGATTGCCTATGTCATTCATGATAATTTAATAAAGATTTTTTTTATAAAAAATGTCTACCATGCTCACTGTAACAGTGATGTGGCTCATCTTTTCAATGGCTCTCCAGCCATAGCATATTATAAACGTATGAATATATGAACATTAAACATTTGTCATTCCACAGCAGCTATGGGGACATTCAGCAAAATTCTGGACAGTTGAGAGGTATGGCAAGAGGCTGTCTTGTTCAGCAGCTCCATCTCTAGGGCAGTTGGGAGTATGCAGGCAAGGCGATCATGGCCATCATGTCTGCATTCTCCCAGTGCATGGCAGAGGATGGGCATGCAGAGCAATGGCATACAGAACCAGAGAATGCAGTCTTATTTTTCTGGTACAGCTCTCAGTTGTGCTTGCCTTCAGTCCTTGGTTTCCTATACCTGGGCTTCCCAACAGTGCAACATTGCACCTGTAAAAGAAAGTTAGTACTACCAACAGTCTACCTTCTCACCCGCTAGTGCATGCAGTACCTTGACACAAATACAGGTGGAGTCTGACTCTGACCATTTACGTTAATGGGCTATGCCTTTTCTACAGACCTGTACACTGGCGACTATCAGCAACGTACAAGGGTGAAGTATTTCCAACAAGACAAGCAGAACTCCTCTTTTGGAATCAGCCATTGGGCTATGTCAGTCCCTGTAAACATGAGCTGAATGAGAACTGGTAGACCTCTGGGTTTTGGATTCTGTAGCGGAGACAATGACCAGTGAGTGTGTTATGTTACTCTACACTCAAGTACTTTTGATGTCCAACCCATTACTTGAAATAAAGAAAGAGTGTAGACTTATTGTAGAGGAGTTTACAAAAAAACGTAAGGAGTACTATAAAAGACATAAAATGAAGATGAGTAATTTTATTACATGTTTTAGGAGATGAGATTGGAAAAGGAAGACAATAAGATAACATTATTTCCTTTTTTCCTTCATTATATGACATAAATTGTATTTTGAAAGATGTGAAAAAAAACTGAGCAATTTTAGTATGCACTGTTTAGAAATGAGACCGGTAAAAGAAAAAAAAAGTAAGATGACATAATTTCTTTTTTTCCTTCCTTTTATTCACAGCAAGAAGCATACATGGAGTTTACGTGTTTGCACTATAAGCAGCACTGTTACACAAACGCAGGCAAGGGTTGATGGCCTGCAACAGTGCTGCCAGCCAGGAAACCATGTAAAGCAGCACAAACACCTGCAGACATGTTTACCTACTGGTTAACTAGTTCTGTGGGATTATATTGATTACACAAACACCTGCAGACATGTTTACCTACTGGTTAACTAGTTCTGTGGGATTATATTGATTACACAAACACCTGCAGACATGTTTACCTACTGGTTAACTAGTTCTGTGGGATTATATTGATTACACAAACACCTGCAGACATGTTTACCTACTGGTTAACTAGTTCTGTGGGATTATATTGATTACACAAACACCTGCAGACATGTTTACCTACTGGTTAACTAGTTCTGTGGGATTATATTGATTACACAAACACCTGCAGACATGTTTACCTACTGGTTAACTAGTTCTGTGGGATTATATTGATTACACAAACACCTGCAGACATGTTTACCTACTGGTTAACTAGTTCTGTGGGATTATATTGATTACACAAACACCTGCAGACATGTTTACCTACTGGTTAACTAGTTCTGTGGGATTATATTGATTACACAAACACCTGCAGACATGTTTACCTACTGGTTAACTAGTTCTGTGGGATTATATTGATTACACAAACACCTGCAGACATGTTTACCTACTGGTTAACTAGTTCTGTGGGATTATATTGATTACAGAAATATTCTGAACTTTCCATCTGAAATTCAGGGTATCAGGGTATCAGCAGAGGTCACTGGCTGTAGAAAAAAAAAAGAAACATAAAAGAAAAACATAGGTTTTATTATGTTGTTCCAATAAAAATATATCATATCTGTCTTTCAGTTTAGTTGTTTTGACAGTTTGCTGGGTAATTCAGCTTAAAATAAGAACGGCTACATTACAAATAAACCTATACCTGTTTAAAATTATCCCTAGCCATCACATTAATGCTGCCACCAGCTTATGGTCTTGCCTAAAGATTTTCAAGCTACTTTGAAAAAGTTGTAACAAAGCTGTTCCATTCTGTGATAAGGCTACTGCATTTTAATTCTATGCTGCACTACCAAAGCGATGAGCAGGGCATCTCAGGCACATATTAGAAATGTATCTTCAGGGCACAGAGTATAAATGTTTAGAGTCATACATTTTTAGTTGATATTTATGTCTGACACAAAATAGTATGCAAATTGCCTTAAATGTAAAGAAGAATTATCTTCATAATGGAGTGTATCCTTCTGAAATAAAGCATTTAGATGTGTATTTAAAAAAAAAAGTATCAGTTCTGGTTACTTTCAGAGGGACATTGACTATCAGCTGTGCCCCCAACTCACTTTGTCTCTCTTACATCAGTTTGGCTTGTCCCTGGATTGGGGCTGCCTGTATGAGAGTATATCCCATGTACATTCCACATTCAGTTTGGCTTGTCCCTGGATTGGGGCTGCCTGTAAGAGAGTACATCCCATGTACATTCCACATCAGTTTGGCTTGTCCCTGTATTGGGGCTGCCTGTAAGAGAGTACATCCCATGTACATTCCATGATCCTGGCAGAGAAGTCCCAGTAGTTTTAGTGTGATATTATCCAGTATGGACAGGATTGTTGAATGCCAGGCTCACTGTCCTTCCTCTTTCATTTGGCTGGTGACAATGATGCAATGCTTACTTTACTGATCCTAGGAAGTAATCATGATTTTACATGCACAAGATAATCATATGGAGTGATGTAGCCTGCAGATGGATCGATGCACCCAGATCCCAGTACAAGCTGAGCATATGTCTGTGGTTTTCTCTAGAAGCACTCTGTTGCTTGCAATGGGCTTTCACTATCATCCTTTCATGGTCATCTCTTCCACTGCCAAATTGCTATCCAAACTAAGGTAAACTAGTATGCAAGTTCAAATTTTCATCCATATGTGCTACAAAGTGTGTCTGATCTCCTTAATTTTTCTGGGTTTAGCACCCAGACTACCTTGAAACAGCATGTGACAAACATGGGTGAGAAGTCTTCATTGTTACTCTGGACTTGGGTGGCTAGATTTTGATAGGTTTTAAATCTGATTTTCTACAAACCCCATTTCCAAAACATTTATAAAAGTTTTGATAATATATAATTGTCCTCAAATCTCAGATGAAGAATACAAAGGCCAAGAAAATGATTCATGGGACCACTACTGATACATTTAAAGGAACACACTTTCCTTGAACAAATAGAAGTCTGACAGAACAAGTCAGAGTAATGAGTTATATAATAGTCGCTGTCTTTACCATCATTACCTTAATATGTACATACAGTATATAACCATTAAAGGTATACCGACTGCCAAAAAAAACAATTCTATCAAATTTGTGCATTATCCATGCATAAGTAACAAGAGAAATATAATTTTTTGGTAAACTTTATACATGGAGTTCAAGAGACAGAGCTAGACATATAGACAGGCAAGTAGATAAATAGACAGAGGGATAGACTGGGAGACAGATAATTACATTATGTAAACACACACACACATATATATATATATATATATATATATATATATATATATATATATATATATATATATATAAAAATATATATATATATATATATATATATATATGTGTGGTTTCACTTTATAATCTCAAAATATTAAAATATTGAATTTTGGTATGTCGAGACTATAAAGCTGAAAGTGCAGTTACGTGAAACTGCATAATATCGAATGCGGAAATGTTGAATCTGCCATTGTGTTGTTGCATTCGTGACTTGTGGTGCAGTTTGTGGATTTAGCTGGGGATTCAGTTAAGTGGTGTTCTTGTAAGGGTATTGGGTAGGATTTTAGTGTGCGTGAGTGTGTGTAGTGGTGAGTTTTATGTGTTTATGTGTTTAGTGTGACCTCAGAGTTAGTATATATAAGTAGTGGGTGTGTGGGGGGTGCAGGGGGCTTGTCCCCAGCTTATAGGTAGGGTAGGTGCATTTGTTATGTTGTGTTTGTGTGTTTTGTTTTTGTATTGTCATTAGGTAGGTGTATGTGTGCTTGCTTGTGTGGTGATGTGTGTATGTGAATGATCGCGATTTTGAATTTCGTGGTTATGGATGTCAATTTTTTGTGCTTTTGGTGTTATAGTCTCAAGATACTAAAATATGGTATTTTAGTATTTTGAGATTATAAAGTGAATATATATATATATATATATATATATATATATATATATATATATATATATATCTATAGTGTGTGTGTGTGTGTGTGTTTGTGTGTGTGTGTGTGTGTGTGTGTGTGTATATATATATATATATATATATACATATATATATATATATATATATATATATATATATATATATATATAGAGAGAGAGAGAGAGTTTTGGATTTTATTGCAGTTAACATGATATTGTATTGTATAATGATTTTTTTTCTAAAAAGGTGACAAGGTGAAAGAAATATCAAAATTAAATAAACATTGTTCCTTTAATATTAGTAGTTTTCTTATCAGTATCTCCCATGCATAAACCACATTCTTTTTCTGAATATTTTACAGTTCAGATAATATCTAGATATTATATTTTTGCATGAGAATGAATATTATTATATAACATAACTTTTTTATATCTGCCAGTGAATATTGAACATAGGGCTATCTTAATGCAATTACCACTGGGATCGTCATTTGTTTGAGGAAAGGTAACTAGTAAGTTTTTAAACACACACAGACACTCATACATTTTGAAACCAGTGCATAGATTAGTACAATTTAAGTTTTTACGCTTCAGCTGTAGAAGCTGAAGCAATTTATTCCAAGTAACAAAATTACATAAACATTCTGAATGAAAACAATACTGCATTTTTTGTGTTCAGCTGTGTGTATGTGTGCGTGTGTGTGCTTTTTTTGTGTGTGAGCATGCATGTGCATACATACTTGTGTTTGTGTACATATCTGACTGTGACATGCTGCTTTATTTATAGAATTGATATGCCAGTGTGCAAATGAATACAAGCTCAGTGTAACTGGTCTTTGGGAAGGATTGCTTCAAGTATATCAATGAGCTTACACACTCATCGTTTTATGTATAGTAATAAGGAAGAGGGATGTCTTACCAAAACAAAACAAAATCAGTTACATTTTCTTACTTATTAAGAGTATATTTTAAAATACTTGCAGTGCTTCAGCAGTGCTAAACTATAGTAGTTTTAATGCAGTATTGTTACACTAATAGTTACAAAAGAAAGCATTAAGTTAAACAAAAATGCCTCAGTATTCCTCTAAACAAAGATTACAGTAATGTGGAACAACTTTTTTGCCTGGGCCAGCTGTGAAGACCATAACAACTAAAGTCTGTATTAATTAAACCAAAAGCAAAATACTATATATTGTTTCACCATAATAATTATTTTTCAGTGTGAATCATGTTAAGTCATTTCATCTTAACTGCTCCCAATACTGGTCTTTATGCACTACAATTTAATATTTATTCAACCATGCACATTACTTTGCCTCAGCCAGATGAAATTAAAAATACAATGCAAATGTTTTCTGTTAAAGGAATGTCATTTTTATTGTGAAAGCAATGCAATTTGGGAAGAATAAAATTGTGTATGTTGACCAGCCACAATCTTTGTTTTTCCTTCAAAGCATTTAAGAGTACTTTACCTTGACTGCTGGTTTATGAATGGTCAAATGCTGTATTTTTTAAGAGGGCAGTCTATGGTGTCACAAGATTTATTTAGCTATCAGCAGAAAAATGGTACATGCTGTTTCCATGTAATAATTGTGCTTTCTTTGAACATGTAAACCAGATCTGATGTTGTCTAGTTTCATCCTTTCCTCAACTAATGGGATCAGAGCCGATCCTTGGATCCAACTTGGCTAATTTACTAGATCCCTCAGATCTCATTTGCTGCTTTCGCTTTCAGATGTGGTCGCTTTCAGCTCTCGAGTTTCAGTGAGAGACAAGTTCATTTTTTACACTTTCTGCCTAAAAACTTCTATAATCAGCTATTTATTTAATATTACATCTTTGTTTTTCATCATACTTCATTTCTTCCATTCTCTTTCTTACTTTTTCAGTGTAAAACCTTTCTAACATTGCTGGTAACCTGTACCCTTTTTACACGTGGTAATTCCCATTGTTGGTATTTTCTCTTTATCTACAATTTATTTTTCTTGTAGTTTCTCAAACACCATTTCTGGTATTTTTCCTTTTTCTTTTCCTTTCTACTTCTTAAAAAATTACTTAATCTCTCTTAGCTACAAAAATGTCTGAGAAAGGTCTAGCAGGCTTTAAAAAATGTGACAAGTGTGGGCATAAGTTACTTTTGTCTGATGCCCACAGTCTTTGTGGGTATTGTTTAGGACCAGAACACTTACAACACGACTGCAATATTTGTCGTGGGTTCAACCCCTGAGCTTTAGCAAACATGAAAAATAAGCCGATTTTGAAGGGATTACTGCCATCTTCTTTTCCTGAAGCCATTGCTGGGGTTCAATCCCCCAAACAAAAATATAGAGACTCATCAAAAAGGTCTACATCCTCAGATTCTCTAGCCTCTACTGCTTCTGAACCACAAAGAAAGAAAGAAAAACTGGATCCAAAGCTACGCTCCATCCAACCATCATTAGATCTAACCACACATATTTCAGAACTTACTTCTTCAGATCTGAAGCCATCACCAAAAACTACCTTTTCACCAACTCTGGTTCCTTCCAGGGTGCACTAAAATCACCACCCCGGTATTCTCTTGTTCCTCCAGGAGTCTCACGGAAGAGGATGTGGAGAAGATAATGAGGGCATTTTTCATGAAGTAAATTCAGAAGGGAGTTCTCACAGTTCCTACCCTTTCAAGTCAGGAAGTCCATCCATTTACCACTCCACCAATAACAGTGCCTTCTCAAACTCAACCAGTAGATTTTGAGCCTTCTGACTTGAGCCTTCTGGGTCCATCTGGTTCAGATGTGAAGAGAATATCTTTTTTGGATCTGACTATCACTGCGAGGATACCAGCTCTGATATCCTCAGAGCTGGATGACTCTCAGAGCCTAAGCTTCCCTGTCAGATCTGAGAGGATGGGTTCAACTTCGAGGTTTTCCGAGCCATCTCTTCCTCTCAGAGTTTTGGCACTGGACAGCTCGGCTCTGACTTCTGCTTCAGGTGGATTTTTTTGGGGGGCAGAGGTATGTGATGAGCCAGAAACTTGGTTTCTTGACTCTAATTATTTCCTTCTTCCCAGAGCGTTCTGCCTTTGAAGTAGTGAAAAGAGTGTTCTCTGCTCTAGCAGGTCAGATGGGTCTTGCCCCCTCAGATCTACCCTCTACTTTTGATGACTACAGATGATTTTGCACCATGATCCTCAGCATTCTACCCTACGGGGACAGCCAGCCCAAAACTTCCAGTCTGCCCAGCAAGGTATTTTGATCTCAGCTGATACTTCTCTGGACCACCCCACCAAGGAAATCACTAGGAAGAGAAAGTGCAAATGGAGGCACTTGAATTTTCCTCGGTAGTCAATCACTGAGGATACTGATTTTGGTGAAGAGGAAGGGTCCCCAAAATCACCACCCTATGACATCTCATTTGGAGACATTCTTGAGATTCTGAAACAAAAGGGTGGCTGATCTTTCCAAGACACTTCTCCTATGCTTCCGGCTGGGAGCCAGTGTCATTATCAGTTCAAAGCACTGCTCTTTGGCATCCCCACAGCCTCCAAAGTGTTCACCAAGTGCATGGCAATGGTTGCAGCTCATTTAAGACTGAAAGGATTCCAGGTGTTTCCATATTTAGATGACTGGCTCATTACCACCCCCAACCATGCATTGACTGATAGAAGCTTTGGATCAGGTGTTACATACCTGTACACATCTTGGAATAACCATAAATTGCAACAATTCTCATCTGCAACCAAGCCAGACATTAGAATCTATAGGAACAGTGTTCAACACAGCTTCTATGATAGCTTCTCTTCCTCTTCCAAGGGTGTAAACAATACGGATGCATGTCAGGAAAATAAATTACAGTACCAGAATTTCAGCCCAATTAATTCTGTCATTCTGCAAGTCCTTGGATCAATGCCAGTAGTAAAAATTTTAGTCCCTTTACCAAGATTCCACATGCAAATTCTTCAGTGGATGCTAGCAACACAATGGTGAATGCTTTCTTAGTGCATGCCTGCAAAGATAAGAATAACCCAAGTATGCAAACAATACCTTTCCTGGTGGATACAGTCAGAACAGTTGCAAGGTCGTCCTTTCATCATCCCTCAGCCCAAGGCCAGAGTGACCACAGATGCTTCCCAGATAGGATAGGAGAGCAACTCCTGAGGAAAACAGTCCAAGGCACCTGCTTCCCTGTAGAGGCTGCCCTGCATATCAATGTTGTAGAGATGAGAGTGGTGCTCTTGCATTGCAGGCATTCCAGGACTCTCTTCCTCTTGGGACAATTGCAAATGTTGTCTACATGTCAGTAGTCTGGTACATCAACAAACAAGGGGGAACCAGATCTAATCCCCTCTATTGAGAAGCCCACAGAGTGTGGCAATGGGTGATATCTTCCAACTACTTTCTAATAGTAATGCATATTCTGGGAAAGTCCAATGTGATAGAAGACAAACTGAACAGGTACATTTTGCTACCTCACAAGTGGTGTCTCAAAAACAAAGTAACGGAAATGATTTTCATTCAGTTGCGCCTGCCTTGCTGCAATCTTTTTGGATCCCCCCTAAACAACAAATGCAGCAGCTTCTTTGCCCTGATTCCCCCACTGGGGGAATCACCGAGGGATACTGTGCTCTACAATTGGTCCCCCTGGCCTTATGTATGCTTATCATCCAACTCCCCTAATTCCTAAATTCTTTCAGAAAGTAGCCCAGGTGAAGAGCAAAGTCATCCTCTTTGCACCTTACTGGCCTCACTAGATTTGGTCACTCCTTCCTTTGGCCTCATCTACTATACCTACCTTGGATTCTGGATCCAATTCCAGACCTTCTGTCTCACCCGACAGGCATAGTTCACCTAGATATCTCAAATCTCAAACTAACAGCGTGGTTTCTCCAGTTCCTTTAATAATCAGGCAACCAATGCTTTCTTCCCCTGTTTGTTCCATACTTTTATCTTCCCATAAACCTTCTATCAGGAAACTTTACTGGAGTAAATGGAGAAGGTTTATTTATTGGGAAGAACAGAATCTGAAAGAACCCTTCTCAGCTCCAATTCATTCTGTTCTAGAATGTTTACTGAGTTTGTTTAATAAGGGTGGTAGTTCATCAACTATTAAAGTTCAACTTGCAGCAATCTCTAACTTTCATGTGGGACTTCAAAATTCTTCCCTGGCTTCCTCTAAACTGTGCAAAGCATTCTTGAAAGTTACTCTTCTGCTAAGACCCCCATATAAAGACCCCATGCCACCATGGGATTGAAATATGGTACTGCAAGCCTTAATAGATTCTCTCTTTGTACCTGCAGATACATGTGATCTTAAATTTTTGACCTGGAAATTGTCTTTTTAGTAGCAATTACAGTTGCTAGAAGAATTTCAGAACTTCAAGCATTATCTTCTAAGCCCCCATATCTGATTTTTCATTAGGCTAGGCTCGTTTTGTGTACTAATGCTGCCTTCCTTCATGAGGTGGCATCAGAATCCAACATTGACCAGTCCATTAACTTTCCAGTATTTTTCCCACAACATACAAACAAAGGGGAATATATATACTGCACTTTCTGGATGTTGATATAGAATTAAGTTTGTAGCTAGATAAGACAAAATAGGTTAGAAAGATGGATCAGTTATTTGTTTCCTTTGCAAGTAATAAATTAGGTGAATCAGTTACAAGCTAGATGGCTGACAAGTTGCATTTCCTTTATCTATAACAAATTGAATCTCCCTTTACCAAAACCATTAAAGGCTCAATTAACCAGATCAATGGCAAGATAGCTGTATTCCAGTCTACAGCTTCTATGGACAACATATGTGCAGCTGCAACTTGGTCAAATCTTCATACTTTTATCACTCATTACAAATTAGATTTGGTGTCAAGGGGAAGAACAGCCTTTGGCTCAATTGTAGTCAGGAATATCCTTCCTTAGAGTCCACCCAGTAATTTAGGTAGTTGGGAATGCTGTCCCATTAGTTGTGGAAAAGATGAAAATAGACATCAGATAAATAATTATGTATTACCATAATGTTCCATCTGTATTGTCCATTTTTATTTTTCCTCAACTCCCCACCCACTATCCCCCTCCATTTTTCATAACTGAATTCTGGAGGAATGAGATGCTTCAGGACACCTATGTCCTTTGTATTGAACACCAGTTCTGGTACTTCTTTTATAGGCTTCTTGTCAAGCTGCAAACTAGATCTCAGGGATGTGATGGGTGGTGCATTGTGGGTAATGAAGGAGCTTGAGAGTTCATTGGTGGCCACAAACTAGTAAAACAACCGAGTCAGATCCGAGGATCATAAATCCCATTAGTTGAGGAAGAATGAAAATGGACGACACATATGGAATATTATAGTAAGTACATAACTTATTTTTCTAATCAACTGTACTGTGATGGTAGTCTTTGTATGTTAAATAAAAACAAATGATAACAACATAGGAGGCTCAGATGCAAAAGTTTACTAGTGTACACCAGGAGGCAAAAAAACCATACAAGTACAGAGTTTTGTCTGACATGATGCAGGAAATACACAATTTTATATAGTCTTACATTCAAGCTGTGCCCACCTTACTGACGTGGTTAGTCACAGGGCACCTACATCACTATGGTCTACAATATTTTATTCATAAGAAAAAGCTGATGTTATACATTTTAAAAGTTTTCCCATGGGAATAATACAGCCTTGCAAAGCACCTGGTTCGTTATAATGTCTTTCTGTAAATGTTACTCTTCCAAGGTCTCAGGCTTGCTTGAATACAATAGTCGGTTCACTCTTGTAATATACTTCTTTGTTCTTCTTGCAACTTTTACTTTAGCAGCTGTGTCTTATCTTTGATACATTCACAAGGTCAATTATCTCAGAGGAAGGAATAAGAATATTCAATGCTTTATACATTTAATTTTCCTGACCCAGCAGATAATCATTAGTGAAAAACATAAGCTTGCTGAGCTGGCTACTGCCAGGGTCAGAGTTCAAATACACTGCAGCTCCAAAGCTTCAAGCAATTACATGTAAAATCATTCTTATTGCCATATTGTAAATAGAATAAAATGCATTATATACTATTTGCTTTTAAACTAGCACTTTATACATGTTCAAATACATATTTTTCTAACATTTTCCTCCCTTTTAATACTTTTTATTCTATTCAGAAACATAAACAATGTTATATCGTCCCCTAGCCTTCTCCTTTGAGGACTTTCAACTAGGCAAGTCATTTAGTTTATATTTCGGAACAAGTTTCGTCTGGAATCAATAGTTCCAATTCAATGTCTTGGTACAAAGTTTCAGTTACAGATATATCAACAAAATCTTTGACTAATCTTTTCATACAGGGGATCCCACAACAGACACATGCTCCTAATAGGAGCAGACCAACACAAATAGCAATCAAAATATTCATTAGGATAGAACCCCACCCACCAAACAGACTCTGGAAAAAGTTTGTCAGTGGGTTTGGGCCTGGTTCAGTCATGGCCGATACCTGCTGTATTACCTCTAGGTGATCATTAATCAAGAGCCATTCAATTTTGTAGCACAACAGTTCTCATTGCATTCAGTTCATTAGTCACTAGTTCGAGAGCAGAAAAAGTTGCGTTACTCATTACTTCGAGAAGCTTTGACAGTTTTTTCAACTCCCAGATTGATATGACTGTTCCATATGCTGGAAATATTCCAGCCCAGGATATAACACTGTCACTCAAGTCCATATGAGTCAATTTTTCTTTATCTTTCACGGAATGATGGTTCTTCTAACCAGCTTTGATTTTTCCCATTGGATTTACAGGTTTTCCGATTGGATCTTCAGGTTTTCGGGCTACATTTCTTACATTTCGTATCTTACCTAGAGGTAATTCTGCAGTATGCTTTATAGCCGGAACCAGATAACCCAAAAAACAACTGCCGGACCAATTCTCAGGTAGCCATTTGTATGCTTTTTTCCCACAAACAAAATAACAGTTTTTTACTTTGGTACTGATGCGGGTTAGTTCTGAATGAAACAATTTTTTGTCTATAACAGACAATTGTTTATGCAAAACAGGATTTCTCTGCACATTACTTAATGTTGTTTTCATTAAGCTCAAATATAAATCATAATTTGTGTTACAAACAGTGCCTTTATCTTTGGCTTTAATATAGCATTTATAAGACATAGTTATGTCACAGTTACTCCAACCCACTTGGAGTGTGTTATTCTTATAAAAACATACAATTCCCCTCTGTGTAATAGGCAAATACAATGCAATTTTGTCCTGTGATCTTACAGAACCTGTATCAAAAAGTAAATTTTTCCAAGTCTCATTTATCCCCAAGGGGACAGCGGACATCAACAGTCCTCCATATGCTGTTGGTATGGCAGTACAAACCCAGCAATTTGAAATGTTCATAGTCTCTACATATACACGCTTTATAGCTAGGTATGTGTTAAAGTTTGGATGCCAGTCTATAGACAGTTCATCACGTTTCTCCACTTTCACTTGTGTGGTTATATGTAGGAAGAACCACAACAAAAGGAAAGTCATCACAATCATAGTCAATAAATGCATAGTTAGCAAGATGATTAAACAATATCTTTGGGGTTGATCTGTATTTTTACTCATTTTACTTTTGGCCATCCTGTCTTTGTTGTGTGGCAGTCACAAAATGTTTATCAAACTGAAAATTCTTTACCGGTTTACAGTGCGTCAGGTGGACCCAGGACGACCTTTTAGCAACTTTGACTGCAGTAGGCGTCGCCAACAGTACCTGGTATGGTCCTTCCCACTTTGGACTCACCCAATTCTTCCTCTTCCTGACCTTTAACCAAACCCAGGACCCTGGGGTCAGCACTGCTTCCAACGGTCTGGTCTGTCTTTTATCTGAAAAAGAGTTCAACTGCAAAACAGTTTTATTTGTTATTTTTTCCCTTCACATTTGTTTAGTTCTATGAAATCCATACAGATAGTATGGAACGGATATGGTGGTACAGGAAAACTCCCTTGCTTGGGTTTGAATGCTCCTTGTGCATGATGTTTGTTACAGATATGACATGCTGCACGAAATTTTTGTGTAAAGTTTGTGAATCCGTATGTTTGGAATATTTGATTTACTAACTGTACCATCCCCCCTGTTGAGACATGGCACTGCCCATGGCTCAATAAAGCTGCATATCTAAATAAATTAGACGGCAATATTGTTTTTTTCTCTTTGGAGATATACAGTCCATTTTTGAATATTGCACTTCGTTTCTCCCATTTTTGTTTCTCAGCTTTTGTAGTTAATGTCTGCATTGTTTTTAACATTTTTAAATTTAAAATCTCAGAGGGTTGTAATTCCTTGGTTAAAAGTAAAGTTTTTGAGTCTGAGGCTGCTTGCTTTGCAGCTGCATCAGCTTTTGCATTTCCTTTTGAAATTGCATCCTGTTGTTTTGTATGAGCTAAACATTTACAAATAGCTACTTTAGTAGGTAACTGAATGGAATTTAACAAGTTTAAAATAAGTTGCGCATGATTAATCGGTTTGCCAGTAGATGTTATCATTCCCTTATTTTTTCATTGCTGTGTGAAAACATGCACTGTAGAGAAAGCATACTGACTGTCAGTATATACGTTCACACATTTATCTTTCGCTAGAGTACAAGCCCGTGTTAAGGCTATCAGTTCTGCTGCTTGAGCAGACAGGTTATGCTGTAAGGGTTGGGCTTTTAAAATGTTTGTATCTGTGACTACTGCATACCCTACTAGATTTTTTCCTGTAGGACCCTTTCTGCATGAACCGTCCACATAAAATGTCACCTCGGCATTATTCAAGGGCATATTAGTAAGGTCTTGTCTGGGCAAAGTTATTTGCTCAATTTTCTGCAGGCAACTGTGTAGTGTGTCATCCACAGGAGTTGGAAGTAACGTTGATGGATTTAATGTTGTACAACGTTTAATTACCATATGAGGTTGGCTCAGCAGTATGGTTATACATGAAAGATGTCTAGCAGGAGATAGATATGCTATTTTCTCTTGCAGTAAAATTATCGCGATTGCATGAGGCACTCTCAATGTGAGAGGGTGGAACAACACTACTGAGGCCGAAGCCTGTACTACCATTGCAGCTGCAACTACTGCTTGCACACAGTGAGGCAATGATTGTGCCACTGGATTTAACTGTGATGAATAGTAAGCTTTGGGGCGTTGCTTATTCCCATGCTGTTGCGTCAAAACTGACGTCATGTATCCCTGCTTACAATCTACGGTCTGAAAAAAATCTTTTGTGGTAATTTGGAAGTCCTAAAACTTGTGATGAAGCTATCAATTGTTTTAGTCTGCAGAAAGCTATTTCTGCTTTAGGTGTCCATTGTAATACATCTTGTGCTGCCATTGGTGTTTTATATATTAAATCAGCCAGTGGAGCAGATTCTAAAGCATAGTTTGATATCCAGCTTCAACAAAAATTAGTCGTTCCCAAGAAGGACATCATTTCCTTCTTGGTTGCTGGTTTGGGTGCCTGTAAAATCGCTGTTTTTCTGTCTTCGTCTAATATTCTATCTTCATTGGATATTACATATCCTAGGTATCTAACCTGTTTTCTCCAAAGTTGTAATTTACTTTTGTTTACTTTGTGTCCTTGTGCTGCTAAAAATTTCAATAATGCTATTGTATCATCCCTGCATTGCTGCTGGGTGGGGGCTGCTAGCAAGATGTCATCTACATAAAGTAGAATCTGACTACCTCCTGGTGGAGTAAATCCTGCCAGGTTGCTTGCCATTTTTTGCGCAAATATCGTTGGACTTTTACAATATCCCTGCGGTAGCCGAGTATAGGTATATTTTTTAGCCTGAAATGTAAATGCAAACCAATACTGGCTATCAGGATGTATAGGTATTGAAAAGAAAGCATTGCTTATATTTACCACAGTAAAATATTTTTGTTGTGGTTTTAAATCATTCAACAAGGTGTGTGGGTCTGGCACCGTAGGTGCTCTGGGTATTATTGCATTGTTTACAGCTTGTAAATCCTGTACCATCCGCCATTCCCCGTTTGCTTTTTTAACAGGAAATAGAGGGGTGTTACATGGTGAATCAAGAGATTCTACCAGTACTCCTTCCTTGAGTAATGCTGCTATTATAGGCTTGATTCCTTGCTCTGCATCTTTCCTCAAGGGGTATTGTCTTTTTTGTGGTCTAAATGCTGATTTTGGTGTAATAGTTACTGGTCCTGCTGTTTGAATAAGTCCTACATCTGATTTACCTGTTGACCAAAGAATATCTGGTATATCACACAAGGCTTTTTCTTCTTCTTCTAATAAGAATGCTAATCAGCTGTCTTCACTAGTTTGTAAGTGTACAGCTGGATGTGTCTGTGTTAGCCAATTCAATTTCTGTTTTTGTATTCCCTGTTCTGATAATTCTAAATCAGTTTGTTTTTCCCATCTTGTTACTTTTTCTCCTAAGTCTGCCCATCTCACATCCTTATTCTTTGTCAAGCTGACATGTGGTAATCTATTAGATTTGTACAGTGTCATGAATTCCTGAGGTAGTGAACAGCTTACCACACTGTTTCCCTCAGTATCCCAATACAAGGTTCGTAATACTAATCTGTTAGCAGGATTTTTGAACAACTCTTGCTTATATTCTTTATCAGGTCCTAGCATGCTACAGTAGTATAGAGTACAATGTAACGAATGCTGTTGGTCAGTGTTAAGGGAGGGGGCCTTACTGATGGCTACATTCATTAGTTCTCCAGTTACTGCCCCTGGACCAGTCGTAACTAGGTCCTGGCTGTACCAGTAAAAGGTTTCACCCTCCAGTCGCACCACAAAAGTATCCATTTGTCTTTGTGTTTTCATACCCTGCATAGTGGGAACTACCGCTATGCCAAATATCTGCATAAGATATTTTTCCAGTAAGTTTTCTGGACATTTTGCAGAAACTACAATTTTACTTTTTTGAGTCATGCCTGAAACAGGGTCAGTTATTGCTATATCATGGGAGAGTGGTTCCCTGTATAGCTGTCCATTTGCTGCTTTTACTAATATATAGTCATGTGATTCAGAATATTCTGGTAACTTTGAAGGGTGTATCAAAGTTCGTGACGCTCCTGAGTCACACAAGAATTTCACTTTTCTTTCTTCCACCAGAAGTGTAACTTCCGGTTTTGTGTCTGCCAAATAGAGCTCCAAGCTCAATAATGCCAAATCTAAAATTTCACTTTCTTCATCCTCTACATCTGCTTGCACTTCCTTTGTTCCTTCCACTACATTTACGTTTGCCCTTTGTTTGTTTTTCTTCCCTGATGATTTCTGATTTTCATTACTATCATATAGTCAGTCCTCATCACCTTTATTTTCTGTAGTCACCTTTTTATTTAGCCTGCAATCCCTTGCTAAATGTCCTTTCTTACTGCACTTAAAGCACTCACCTTTCTTTTTTCTCTCTTCAAAATTTTCTGACCTTTTGTCAGATTGTCTATTTTCCTGGGTATTTTTCTTACCCTTTTTACCTGACTGTACTACAAAGACCTCTGCTTCGTCTTCAGCTGTGAAGACCTGTGTCTTCTTTTTCTTTTTACTATTAAAGTGTCTTTCAGCATGTCTGGCATATTCAAGTAAGGCTTGTAGCCTACTTGTTCGATGATCTATCATATGCTTTGTAATAAAGCTACTGATAGGTGCAATGCAACCTTTCAAAAATGCATTTTTCAGTTGCTGTTTATACGAGGTATTATGTGTCTGATTTTCAGGAATAGCCATACCACTATGGTTATTGAAACATTCCAATAATCTACCATAGTACCCATCTACAGTTTCATTCTCTTGCTGTATGCATTGATTAATGCAAGTCCAATTTGCTCTAGGTTTCCATTTTTCAGAAATTCGGTCTGTAAGACCTTTAACTTTGTTGTCTAATTCTGCGTCACTATGTGGGAGTGGTTTAAGCTCTGCATTACGAGGATTCCAGGTGCCACAAATCATGTGTCAGTCTGGACCCACAATCTGTCTAACTACCTTTTTTACTTTTTCCCCATTCAAGTGGTAACTTAGTCTCATACCTTGTAAATCTTGTAAAAACTTTGTGTAATTAACTTTTGGATGAGGGATTCCCTCTGTAGCTTTCCGAATATCTTCCGGTGTCCATGGTCTATATACTAGAAGAGTTGGGTCCTGCCCTTCCTGTCCTGCCTGAGGATTTGGTACCTTGATTAGTGGACAGATTTCTTCCTCACTCTCTTCTAGTGTGTTTCTCCTTATTTGATATAAGTCTGTGTCCTCAAGTGTTTTACGTGTCCGGGACCTAGTTTCAATAGGATCTCTAACAAATGGTTTTAGTACTCTTGTAACTTCAGGATAACGTGGAGGTGGACCAGCTTGTCCTCCTGCTTCATATCCTGAAAAAGGCATTGGAGGCGGAGGGAGGGGCCGTCGCTATTACTGTATTATTATCCTCTTTGTCTAAAAATAATGTTTTTTCATTTTTAGTTTTCTGTTCCCTTCGGTTTACTTCCTCAATCCACCTGTGTGCTTGAGGAATGCCTAATCGCTGTTGTTTTTTTGCCTGACCTTCTGCATCAGATTTAAGCTGTTTTAAAAGTTTAACTAATGAAATCTTGTTTAATTTACCATCAAATCTGTATTTATTAACCCATTTTGTATAATACCTTACATTATCAGTCCATTGTAATTGCATATATTTTGCGTCATCAGTTAGGGGCGGATCTCGTGATTTTTTACTGCACTGATTTCCCATTCTAAAAGAAAATGTTACGTAACCCTTTTCACCACGTGGTATTTCAGTTCCTTAAACAGTTTATCTAGAATAACTGCCTACCTTATTCTGTTTCCCTGATCTCTGACAAAATATACAGTAATTTCCTTTTGTCCCTGATCTGTATAACAAATCTCTGACAATGACATTTACTGTAACCTAGTCCCTGATCTAAAACAGAAAAAAGGCAAATATTTTCCTACCTGAGCCTCCTGGGTCGACCAGTTCGAGACCGCACTTTGGCCGCAGATCAGAAAGTGGCCAGCCTCTCAAAACGACAATTCAGTCGGAGGTCTTTGTGTTTCAAGAAGAACCGTTTCGGTAACTTCTCCTGCGCAGTATTCGACCACCGATACACACTGATCTGCAGCTTACCAAGGGAATTCCGGTTCAAGGAGGACCAAACTGTTAAATAAAAACAAATGATAACAACACAGGAGGCTCAGATGCAAAAGTTTACTAGTGTACACCAGGAGGCAAAAAACCATACAAGTACAGAGTTTTGTCTGACATGATGGAGGAAATACACAATTTTATATAGTCTTACATTCAAGCTGTGCCCACCTTACTGACGTGGTTAGTCACAGGGCACCTACATCACTATGGTCTACAATATTTTATTCATAAGAAAAAGCTGACGTTATACATTTTAAAAGTTTTCCCATGGGAATAATACAGCCTTGCAAAGCACCTGGTTCGTTATAATGTCTTTCTGTAAATGTTACTCTTCCAAGGTCTCAGGCTTACTTGAATACAATAGTCGGTTCACTCTTGTAATATACTTCTTTGTTCTTCTTGCAACTTTTACTTTAGCAGCTGTGTCTTATCTTTGATACATTCACAAGGTCAATTATCTCAGAGGAAG